>NW_022147237.1:32136-36622 GCF_002938485.1 Sitophilus oryzae | reverse complement strand
ATGCGTCATCTTATGGAGTTTGCTGGTGGTGGTATTATGATGTGCAACCAAAGTTATTTTAATTTCCCAGATACAACTGACTACCGCAAGTAGTTGCTAGTATTATAGTAATATTCTATTAATTCTAATGTACTCTTTTAGACATTATGAATGATCGTAAACTAAGTATAAAATATAATTTCAACCACTAATTTATTCCACTACCTTTGAGAATGTGAATGAAGAGAAAAAGGTTTTTTTTCTTCCTTTTAAATTTTATGTAACACCCAGCTGTTTATTCTATATGATAAAAATATTTACGATAATTTGTTTCTTCAAAAATTCAAATCTAATATGATACGACAGTTATTTAAATGGATAGTTTAAAAAAGTTTAAATCCCCTACTTCAAAATAATGTAGGTACTCTTAAAATACCAAATAACGTTGAGGTAACTATAAAAAATACCCTTTAGACAAGTACCTACATATAACTAGCTGCTTTTTAAAACTGTCTCCAATTGAATTCAAGTATTAGGGCATGTCATTAACCATAAAACAATATTTTTTTCCATAGGGAGTTGCGTTTTAAAAAATATTCAGAAATTATTATTTCAAGGAATTTATTACCAGTAGAAAAAATATTGTGCTGGGTTGGCGTTGGTTTCTATGTAATTTGACTTAATCTTTTACGTCTCTTTAGTTGTCAGTTTTGAGTCAATATTTTTTAATTCTCTTTCGATTGCTGAATTGGAGCCAGAAATGGCTCAAAATGAAATTAAGTAAATTACCAAACGCCATATCCAAACTACTTCCATTTAAATCCCGAATAACTTATGAAAAGCAATACAAAAATTTTCAAAAATGGAAGCAATTAAAAACGTGCGAGAAGAAATTAACCTATCCTCGCTGTTAAAGTATCATTTAATCTACCCTTGCGGTTAAAGTACTATTTTATCTACTATTTTTGATAGATATACGACAATTTTAACAGTTGCTATGGAAAAAATGTAATAAACCTCACAATTGTAGAAAATATTGCTGTATTTTGCATCTAAAATGGTAACTACTACCTACTAAGCATCAATTTTTTGACATAATTTGCTGTTACTAGGCACTATTACTAACTGAATTAGGGAAGAATAATAACATAGCTAATGCAAGAATTGTGTATCATATGTTTGTATGAGTGTAAAGTGTAAATTTACCTATTATAATTCTTTCTATGACTAAACTAATCAAGCTAGAAGGCTTTTTAAACAGCTTCAATTCAAATAACGTTATGAAGTATTGCCTAATTTGTTAAAAACCGAAAGCGTTCCGTCGTGGTAGAAAGACCGAAACAGAACACACACTAAGTTTAAAACATACAGAAGTGACCACCCACCCACGCACTCGACATAAAAAAACCAGTACGTACGTGGTCCAGAAGGTCTCATGTATTCTTTTTCTCGTGGCATCTCGGGACGACGACGTTCTTTTACGTCAAATTTTTACATCTTTTGCTAAAATCCTCGGAACTAGATTCACCATTTGCCTGCGCGCACCAAGTAGTAATACGATTTCGTATTAACATTGTCACAAACTAGAAGCGAAGACGCGAAAGTATTCCATTTAATGCCGAGGAATGAGGAGGAGGGTTCACTGGAACCGAAACACTAGATTTTCAACGACGGTCGGTCACTATACGGCGATTCAACGATAGACTTGGGGAAATTGGCGTTAGAGTCTGCAGTTGCGAAGCTGGGCGATCTTAAAAGAGCGGAAACTCCAAGACTGTCGGGAAAACTTTTCGTTCGGGCTCTCGCAAACGGACGAGAGAAGGATCGTTACAGGACCGTACGCAGCGGAGGCCGTCTCGCGACTGAGGCGAAGGGGACCGACCTAGACCGAACACCTGAGTTACCTGTTAAGGGGAGCGGGGGCAGGAAACGGGCAGGCGGCCACGATTATGCTTTACTGCTGATTAACATTGTTATTCCCATTGTAGTAGAGTGCTCGGCGAGGGATGATGCTACAACTACATCCTTGGAGCGTCTCTCAGAAACTCTTGCGCTACTTTCTTTAAACAATGATGAAAATTAACCTTTTTCAGTGAGATTTGAAATCAAACAATTTACTAAAAGATTAAAATTCTTTTTTCCATCATTGAATTAAATTTTGGATATTAATCTGAATTAAGTGGGTAGAGTAAGCGGGTAGAGTATTAATAAGTGGGTAGAGTAATTGGGAGATACAGAAGATGTTTACCTAAAAGATGGACGTGATTGGGGTGATCATTCAATCACCAGATGAATTAATTAGAGCATTTAACAAATTTAAAATAGAAGCGTATGGAAGATGTAGATGAAGACTGAATGGGAAGAGGAAGTTAATGACTGCGACCTTATAGATCTACTGTGTCCCCCTTTTTTGAGTTATAAATCATCATAGTCTCAGGGCTGTGACAAAAGCCAGTGCCTGAAATGGTTTTACAAAGGTTTTCCTGTTCTCTATCTCCGATATCAGTCGTACCAAAGTTTATGGCACGAATGGTTGTCGTCTCGGTGCACTCAGTGATGAGGTATTCTGGTGTTTCCCCATTTCCCTACAGAATCCGCATTCGCCGTTGTTTCATAGCTTCAATCTACTGAGGTGTTCACTGAGTAGACAGTGTCCCGTTAAAACCCCGTGAAATTCCGAAGATTTTTCTTACTTAAATCAAGGAAAATCCTTGATTTTTCTCGGTCGTATGTTTGGTTTGGTTTGGTGTGATTTTTTTTGGAGAGTTTAGACCGTTGAAG
This sequence comes from Sitophilus oryzae, assembly GCF_002938485.1. Classification (NCBI taxonomy): domain Eukaryota; kingdom Metazoa; phylum Arthropoda; class Insecta; order Coleoptera; family Curculionidae; genus Sitophilus; species Sitophilus oryzae. The sequence continues at coordinate 33,862 of NW_022147237.1, read as the reverse complement.
ATCCAGTTGAGGTTCCGGATAGAGTTTTCCAAGTTCTTGAATTCCACTTTAAGTTCTTTCTACTTGCGAAGCATAACGGTTCTGGTCCAGTTAGAGAAGTGTTCGCACCTTTTCTAGTTAGATCGTTTGTTTCTTCATTACCTTCTATCCCTTGGTGGGCTGATACCCAGAGTAGGAGAAATGTATTTTCTTTCCCTAATTTGTACATCTTCTCTAAGCATTCTTGGCCAACTTCAAATTGATGGTGGCATATTTTCTACCGATGACAATGTACAGTGGTTAGCGAATGGTGGGCTAGAATGAACCATGTCCATTACTGCTGTTAGGCAGGTTCTCGTGGCTCCTGTGATGCAGATACATCCCCGTCGCTGCATTTTGCACAGGTTTTGCTTTGTACGTTGCTGTACGTTGCTCTAGTTTTGTGTAGCAAATAACATACAAGCAACTGCACCATAAGTAATCAATTAAACTATCACCGTATACATCCAGCGCAAAACGTTAGGGACGCAACCCCATCTATTTCCCGCCAGTCTTCTGGATATCACAAGAGCCTTTGGGGCTTTGCTGGTAACGTTTTTGTTGATTACACATACTTAATACATATTTGCATTTTTGCATATTTTCAGAGCCTACTTTTAACATTTATAATTTATTCTGTTTAAGCAATGGTTAAGTCTTGGAATAGGAATTTCAATTGATCAGTGTTTAATTATCCTTCAAGTGCAAATTAAATAATAATACATTGTGCTTCATAATACGTGATTTAAAAAACAATTACATATTTAAATATACATAGAAATTATAAAGAATCGTTAAATTTATATTATGACCGGGTAGATTTTCAATAACTATTTAGTTATTTTTTCATTTATACTTTATCCTGAAACTGTTAATTATTAGCACTGAATTAAAAAAATTACAGTTGGGTAACACCAACTCATGAGCAGCAATTTCTTAAGTTTTTTGGAAGGTTGTGTAAACTAGTGGTTTATTTTGCTGTTGTAACGAAAAAAAAATCCAACCTCAACTGTACATTTCCAGACTAACAATTTACATACCCAACTCTTGTAATTTTATTACATTATAAACATATCAATCATTATCTTTCTTTAAAAAAGTAAAACCAAAAAACATCCAATCTATAATATATGTTTCAAATATTATCAAACATCATACAAGTAATACTTCCTATTTCTACAATATCCACTATACTAATAAGATCTGAAACATGAACGAATATTAACGAAATCATCCCATTGAAGTATTTGTTGGTTATTTAATATCTAATTTGATTGGTTATCGTTTCCTAGCCGATTATCTACTTCAGCTACCCAAGGGGATTGGCTATATCGAAGTTGATGAGTAATGTGTACGTGAGAATACATTCACGGATAAGCACTCGTCGTGCACCAATAAGTTGTCGTGCACTTACAAAGTACCGCCTAATCTGTAGCCGGATTTAGATTATTGATATTTCAACCAATGGTCTTTATCATTTATAATGACAAATTAAATCAGATATAATATAATAATTAGCAATTAAACAATTATATTTAGGGATCTGCAAGACAAGAAATCTTGTCTTGACAAGCAATTTCTTGTCTTGTCTTGAAATATTTTCAAGAATTAAAAAAAATCTTGTCTTGACCATTTCTTGAGAGTTGATTTCTTGTCTTGATTCAAGAAATCTTGAAATTTCTTGATATCTTGCCAAAAGGGGAACCCC
>NW_022147237.1:8532-18537 GCF_002938485.1 Sitophilus oryzae | reverse complement strand
TTGTTGCCTTGTTTCCAGTTGCACGTAGCCCTCGCGCTGCTGGTAGAAATCAGGATGGCACGGCGCCCACATAGAATTCCGTTATCCCTCAGAGGTCCACGCTAGTAAAGCGTACTTCCTGGGCAAGGTTCCTCGATCCCGAAGATTGCTTCAGGATACGCTGGGTGTACTGGCCGGTAAAGTCACTGCTTCCAAATTCTGAGACTCTCTCGGACCTCTGGGTAGCGTATTGATCTAGATGACCTGCAAATTAAAGTCGGCGTCGATGTTGGTCGCCATATCTTCTATCCAGTGCAGCAACCAACGTTTTGTACTCCTGCTGTTGGAAGGCACCTGCCAGGAATGGTTTACCAACAGTTGGAACCCAGGAGACCCGCAGCGCATTGTTTAAATTATACTTTCCTACTCTGGTCAGTCCATCCGTTGGCAGCTGCGGCTGCTTCAAACTGAAGATGGTACTTCGTCCATGTCGTTTGTCCATCATAGGTCGGGGCCTTAAGGTTCGCTATTCCTTGATTATCCTTGCTTGTACCAAAGTGCTACTGTAGGTCATCCTCCTGAATTTTTCCATTTTTTGCGCAGAATTCCTCCAGATCTTGCAGTGACTTAGAATGGTTTCTCCTGTATCGATTTTTCTAGGTCTTTAGAGATTCACCCACCAGAATTGATTTTACCTGGATTTTTAAAGTTTTCTGGGCCAGATTACATGTCTGCGGCGCGTTTCTATATCTTCTAAAACTTCCCTCCATTTCATTTCTTTGGCTTGTTTAATTTACCTACAAATTTTTCCTCAATGGTCCATATTTCTTGCTAACTGTCTTGTTGTCGTTAGATTTTTCATATCTTCTAAAATTTTTCTCAAACCGGTCCTGTTCTTCTTACTTTTAATACGCTTTATGTTAGACTTTTCGATCTTGAAAATCTTTCTCAAACCGGTCTTTCTTGGCTGTCAGCCGTTTTCCTCTCCCTTTCTCTTTCCCATCGAACCAACTCTTCATTTCTTACCACACGCGGAGTTTTCGCGGTACCGCCTGCTTTCTCCCTTCTCCGCCTTCTCCATAACCGTCTGCTAATAGTTTGCTTAGCCTCCATTTTCGCCGCGCTTGTTTCCCTTACTTTACCAGCCTTAAAATGCTCTAAATCCGGTCCCAAAATCTTTTAATCCTTAATTTCTTACCCGTCTGTAGATCCAGCAGCCCCGGCTTACCAGATTATTTGCGGATTCCATGGGTCCCTTTGACTCGTGTCCGAAATGCACTTAGCAGATTTCTTTGGCTTTCACCTGTACACACAACTTATACCTAACTGGCCTGCTTAACTACGCTTCTCTTCCTCTACTTGAGTGGCTGCGGTATTTTTCAAACTGGACTTCTCTTGGACTTTGGGCTTTAGGCTTTAAACATCCCAGCTACCTATCAATTTGCCGGGGCCCTTATAACCTTACCCAGGCTGGTTGTTTCGTTACCACCTAAAGGGTTATGAATTTCTTTACTTTCTGGCGATTGCGCCAGGTTCCTCAATAGTCACCTTGTAGTTTTTTATGTGGTATGCGAGTTTAATACAGCCAAGTATGGCTGCCAATAAGTAATAAGATAAATTTTACGCTTCCAATTGATTTTGTTTTTTCTTTCCTTCAATATTATAATTTAAATTTTAATTTATAAATTTTTTTTTTTTTTTTTGAAATAATTATTAAATAACTAAAATACCAAAATGTAATGATATAGCTCAATTCTATATATTACCGGGCTGCTTCTTTTGGCAGAATTTGCTTTTTTAAATTAAAATGGGTTTAGATCTATAAGCCATCAATATGCGCCATAGCTATTTAACAGAGTTATCTTTTTGTACCATTTCTTTAGAGTTACAGAAGTTCAAAATGTGTTTAGATAAAGTTTGATTACTTAGTTAATATAAATCCAATAAATTAACGTACCGATCTGGCTACCGTGATATTCAACAGGCATTTTGCAAATGACTGAAACCAAGATGGGCTCTTTGCTTGAAATATCAATACGCACTTTGTATTACCACAGAAACGCCGACGGTTTTCGCATAATATACCTAGATCGTGCCAGGTTATTTCAGTACGCCTGCGGCCTTACTATAGCCACAACTGCATATTAAAGATGCGCTTGCGGTTTTGTGGATGCGTTTCTACCGGGCGGCGTTCTATTTAAGGTATTTATCAATGTATAACGCCATACCCTGTTAGCGGGAACGTCAGCGGTTTTATAGCAGAATTATCTGAAAGGTAAAGGTCTCAAGTCCATAATATATGCAATGATATATAGGTATAGATTAGATTTAATGAGTATGGAAAAGACCGGATATTCAAATATCTAAGGGAGTTAATAGAAATCGCATGAACCCAAAGTTATACATATAAATGTTAACATATTTCTATTACAAATAGCCTAATGGTACCAAGTTGGAGCAGGGTACCTGGAAGCAAAGAGGTCAAAGTAGACCTAAGCTTTTATCAGGGACAGATGCTTTGGCTCCAAGGAAAATGTAAATTATACCTAGTTACCGATCGGACGGAGGTTTGTAGGGATAACCGATGCAATGAATTGGGTTGTATCTAAAATCTACAGAAGATTCAGGACTTCATATATGAATCTAGGTATACCCTAGATTATTAGCGATTATACCTTTTGTACTAATTATATTTTAGCTAATGTAGCTTTAGGGTCAAAAAGACAACCGGAGATGCTTGCGCCGTGGTCGATTATGAAGTACAAATTACAAATGGCTGGAAATACCGATTGGATGCTAAAATGGATTCGATGGCTGCTAGCCTCGTTTTTACTACTGGTATGTCGATCGGATTTTACTGGAAAAAACTTTTTTAGCCAGCATTTTCAGAAAAATGCGCTTCTTATAAAATAGGAATTGTTTTGGATTCTGAATTCCAAGTTATTACATTTTACACCAGGCAAAGAAATGTTTTATAAAGATGCATTTTCTCGAGTATCAATAAAGGATATCTATAAAAGAGAATCAGGATATTGATAAAAACGATCCTAATGCCACAATTATATATCAGCTCTTTTATCCCTCTTTTTAATTACATTTGACTTTTTCCATTAGAGCATTTTAACTACATCCCTTATCTTATGCATTTAAAATCCAGACCCGCAGTTTTCGGTAGTAAGACCAGTATGCAGTTAGTTTTAAAGATAAACAACTTCTATTGGAAAAGCGATATTCAAAATATCCATTTTAGGTATAGCCTAATACCTAATATCAATTACCCTATTAATTACAATGCCTGATCCAAGAGCCTATTTCGGCTTTTTAGAAGCCCTGGGTATTCTATATTTGGAATGCAGCCAAGAGACTCCCTTTGGTTGCAGCACATCCCTTTTGCTTACTTAGGTTTATTGCTGGACGGTTACTTATAGAGACAGAATGTAGCCTGCCTGGCAGGAACGCATGCCTGTATGGATTTAGCGGGTTTCTACGGACTCGGTACGTCGCGTGTCGATCTACCCGACAGGCGGGCCAAAGGATTACCATGTTGAACCATATGTAAAATCTGCCGCGAGTGGCAAACCGATTAACAGCGAACATGGCAATGAAGTAATGAAACGGCATACTGGCTACATTTTACTATCAGTTTTACTGGATTGGCATTTTGCGCGAATCCCTGCATACCGATTAACCTCCGCCACCACAAGAGGCGAAACAGTAAGGCCAAAGATCCGCAGATCGCAACCTTGCGTGGCTGCTCACACAGAAGTTTACAATCGCACATAAATCCCTATGCATCGGCTGCAGAAATTAAGAAAAGAACCGTTCCTACAGAATCAACGGGCCGGATGCCCAGCCATGAAAGTAAATTGCATTTGTTGGTTTCCAGTTTAAACTTTAGATTCAATGCTCTATACTTTTCAAATGCTTACGAGGAGTGGCAAGAAATAAGGGTAACCATAAAATGTTCAGTGAATTCAATTAAGAATGTTTGAAAATAATACATTATATACTGAGTAGCAGTGTTTTTTTTTTATTCTCAGATCATAATATACTTACGTGGATACGTAAATAACTATGAAAACTGTCGCACACATATCAAAGACTTACATTTATCTTCTTTCTTTGTTGTACACGCGGTGCTTCAACTCTATTTATCCTTATCGTCCTATCGACCACGCGCCAAATGTGAATATTAATTTTAAAAATTCATATTTGTAAAATGTTTTTATTTAAACATAAAGTTGAATGTTTACTGTCAAAAAAAAATGATATAAATAAAAAAGTACATTTAGCCACTCCAACAAAAAAAAGTAGAATTATAATTGCACAAACTTAAAAATAACCTCTCACTGAACACACTTGCATCCTTTATATGGATAAAACCGATCAGTAAAAGAGTAGTTGATACAGTTTTTAAAATAAAAAAACGCAAAAATAAGCGTCGTACATCATGGAAATAATTTATAGTTATGGAAATAATTTTTATGACTTTGATTATAACAATGACAGTTGGTTTCCTTAACGATATATGATTTGTACTTTTTAAACCGTACAAAATTGTGATTATTTTGGAAATACGTACCTACAATTTTTAATGGCTATGTGCAAAGTAAGGTCGTCCTGAAAGACAAACCTAATGAATGTTCCATAAGTGAAATAAAGAAGGTTTGAAAATGGCATCTCGTGATGTTGGAGACAACGTTTTTAATGCTAATTGTATGACGTTGATATATCGACGTAAGTATACATGATCTTGGGTTTTATTATTTGGAGAGGATAGGTGCCAGTGTGACAGTTGTCTGTCATTTTAATTCACAGACAAATTGTATTTTCTATCGTTTTTTTGGACGTCATCTATCGAAATGATATTCGTTTCGTTATACTCTGTTTTTTTTTCTCAGGTAAGATTTCGACAGACGATGACAGAAGAAAAGCAGATGACGTCCCATACCTATCTATTTATTTTACTAAAAAAAGTTTCTAATAATTTTTACATTATCTATGGATGGGTTTAAATATAAATCCGTCATGCGTCGTGTCTTGTTGTTTTTAACCAGTTTTATTGCTTTATTTAAAAAATGACAGATCGTATTTCAATTTTATTGGTTTGACGGAACGATGAACGACAATGCGTATGAACTCGCCTTTAGATTTTTGTCATTTTTGACGCTTGTCAAAGTCTTGCCAAATTATAGGTTATAATTTTGTGTCAACTTTTGTTAAATACCCTACGTTTTGGAAGATGATGCATTTTGATTCGTATTATTACGTGTGTTTTGTGTCTTTTGAAGTCAAGTGGAGGAAAAATCGAGTGAAAATTAACTGTAGACCCAGAGCACAGTTTATGGTTAATACTCGCTGCCCAGGCAGAAAGTCTTATACACCAATGAAGTTGCCATCGATAAAGTTGTATACCATTTCGTCGTAGATAAGTGCATCTCGTATATGGTAGAAGGATCAAACTAAACACATACTAAAAACTGGAGTAGCTGTAAAATATCGACATCACACGATAGGTAAATAATGGATTTTAGTACTGCAGAAAAATAATATCAAAAGGTACTGGTTTAAAAAAATTAAGATAAGTAATAATTAATAAGTTAATTAATCAACTTTTAAGGTATAAAATTTGGTAGGTGTTATTATTAATAAAATAGTTTGTTTTATTTACCTATGTTGTTTTATTTATTCCTGTGGAATATTACAAATTTGTATTTGTACAAAAGTTATATTGATAAATATAATCATAAATGCGGGTAGTTTCATAAAGCTTGAAAGTAAATAATAGTTCTTTTTTATATTTTTTTGGTATGTAGTGTCTTGTTCTTGTTTGTTATGTATTAACACATACCGTTTTTATTAAATAAAATAACTCAATTAGATTTTTTCAGTTTTATACAATTTTTTTCACAATATTTTGAAGTAATCACTTGTCATCTTGTCAATCAAATTTTAAATATATCCTGCTATGCGTTCCAGTTGTACCAACTTATTTCTTTGTAAAATAAAATAACTACTTTGAAATTAAAATGACAGACACATCTATCACTGTCAAGGATCTTCTCGTTGGACAGACTATAGATCGAATACACTACAATATACCAAACATTTTACTTTCGATATTTTAGTTTTTAATCGTTGTTTTACTTTTAGTATTTATAAATCCTTTTATTATTAAAATGTCCTGGGCTTCCTGTTTTTAGCTCTTTCTTCTTTGTTTTCAATCTCCGATATGCATCACTGTGGTCACCATTTCTTCGTCCACCTCGTTTCTTCATTGGTCAATTTCGTTTTCATCCACTATGTTAATAAATAGTTAAGAAATATCCTGAAGCGATTTTGGTTAGTTCTAACGTGCCTGTACCATCTTAAGGCTTTATTTTCATAAACGTTATATTATTTTTCATTCTCCAATATTTCAACCCTGTTGCGCTAATATTTTCTTTATTTCTTTTTGTTTATAATATACAGGGTGGGTCAATTTCTTTTACGCTTTTAAATGGAAACACCCTTTTCTATAGGGAGATAGACGAAAACTAATATCGGTGTCTGGAGCTCAATTTTCATCAAAAACATGATGGTGAAAACCATACATTGATATCTGTTACCGTTTCGGAGTTACAGGGTGTTTTTCAAAAATGTGCATTTTAACAAATCGCTGTAACTTTTTGCTATGCAAAATTTTGTATTTCTATGAAAACATTTCCAAGCACCTGTTTACGTAGAATTTAATGGTTTAAGTATAATTTTATTAAAATTAATAATTTAAGAGTTATCAACAGAAAAATTCATTTTTTATTCGGGACACCCTGTATATTTTTAATTAACTGAAAAGAACTTAAAATTACCTTTCCAAAAATATAGCACATTTAATATTTTGTCATAATCCCCTTCGAAATACAGAATTTTTAAAAGTTCGCCACTTTGAACTATATGTACTGTCCCTAATGGAATTCGAAAATATATTTTTCCAGCAAGACGAGGCACCGCCTCAGAACGCTGGATATCAACAAATTTTGCAGCCAATTTCAAGAATAATTGAACAGTTAACCAAGATCGCAGCCGTTGACCGTCGAGGCCGCCGGTCTTTGTGCCTATGGATATCGTTGCGGTTTATTCTTATTTTTAAATTGTCCGTATAATCTAGGCAAGAATTAGAAGTACTTAGCGACTAGACAAGAATTAGAAATACTTATAAATGAGAGGATATCTTTCACCCCTACTATGTTAATGAATTCCGCGAGAAATGTTCAAAAACGAAAATATGTCGAACACCTGTAGCAAAAATTCATGTCTTGGTTTGCTATTTATTTTATTACTGTTATTGAAACTCTATATCTCGAAGAGAAATCGAGCAAAATATCAAGTGTGCTATGATTTTGGAAAGGTAATTTTAAATTCTTTTCAATAAATTAAAAAATATATAGGGTGTCCCATATAAAAAATCAGATTTTCTGTTGATAATTCTTAAATTATTAATTTAAAAAAATTACACTTAAACCATTAAATTATACGTAAAAAGCTGCTTTGGAAATGTTTTCCATAAAATAGAAAATTTTTATAGCAAAAGTTACAGCGATTTTTTAAAAATGCACATTTTGAAAAACACCGAAACTGTAACAGATATCGATATGCGGTTTTCACCATCATGTTTTTGATGGAAATTGAGCTCCAGACACCGATATTAGTTCTCGTCTATCTCCTATAGACAAGGATGTTTCCATTTAAAAGTGTCGAATTTGACCCACCCTGTACATTGCTGTCCAGTATGGTATTAACCTAGTTTGCAGGATTGAGTTGAATATTTTTGTTTTGTTGGTTTATTATGTACCTATTCTAGAAAACAACCCGGTTGTTTCAAAGTAGATCTTTTCAAACATGTTTAAACTTCTTAGGAATATTGCATATTATTAAATTTTGAAATTAACTTTATCGATATCTATAAATGAAATGAAATGGAGGGCTCTGTCATGGCATTTTATGACTGTCGTTCGTGCATTGATATTAGAATACAGACCCTAAAACTCTATATTCGTTGGGTTTGAATAATTTACCTTACTAGGTTGGGTAATCGATCTGTCAATGTTCACGTTTACCAACACCAGTAATTTGTTCTAGGCTCTTTAATAAACAAATAACTAAATATTGCATCGTTCAATTTTATAAAGGCCGCTTTTGGTATTTACAGCAAAGTAATACCGAGGGTTATTCCCAATACAATTTATATTATTGAAAATAAAAAATAAGATAAAACTGAAATATATCGGCAGAGTGGGTATAGTTCCAGTAGTCTATAATACCTATTGAGAATTTTACCAATATAATACCGTATGATCGAATAAAAACAGCGTCAGCGATGGCTATGAAATGAAGATCGCTGTCATTTTATATGTAAATTTATATGGGAAATGTCATCGATCGTCATTTCCGAGCCAAGAGAAAAATTAAAAAAAATCAAAACTCTCAAAATTAAAAAAAAAAATGATTTAATTAAAAAAAAATCAGTGCCACAGTTTTTTTTCTGTATTTGCATCCATTTTAGCGCTGTAATCATGGTAATATCAGAGATTACGAAATTATACCGAGGGAAAATTTGCGGTAAACAGGCAGTTCTAAAAAGTTGTCCAAAATATACAAGAACACTTAAAAGAAAATGCATGATTTTCAACATCTTTTTTTTGTGAAAAAAAACTCACCTAGACGTGTTCCTAGGGTCAAAATATACCACCCCTGAAAATATTTGCACTTATTTAGATTAGATTCCTACAGGTGGCTATCGGCCTGATCCACTTATTGCAGTTCTGCACTTATTGCACTTATTTAAGACTCACCCTGTATACATATCGTTTGCGTTAATAAAGACGATTATTATTATTATTATATTTCCAGACCTTACAATTCGTAAATAAATAACATATTAAAAATATTTATTTGTAAAGGATAAATATATTAAAGACGTCTATAATACTGAACAAGATTGGAGCATAATCATTCGCTAATTACCCCCATATTACCCTAATGAAGATAAATCAATTATCTATTATAATCTATTTGGTCTCGCCAAAACTCCCCTTTTTTATACTAACTATTTGATTCGTTGCATTAGTCCTTCTACTCTGGGTAGCAGCCCGCCAAGGCAATGAAAAAGCAAACGATCTAGCTAGAAAACTAGACCAGAACCGTCCTGCTTTCCAAGCGGAAAGCAACTTAAAAACTCAAAAACCTGGGAAGACACTATCCGTAACTTGGAATGGAAATCCTCCAACGGTCTAAGACAGTCGGAGAAATTTCTCAGAACTTACAACGCGCGGAGAAAAATCGAAGATTTTCCTTGATAAGTAAGAACAATCTTCGGATTGTCACGGTTTTTTAACAGGACACTGTACACCTCAGTAAAGTGAAGCTTAGAAATAACGCCGAATGCAGGTTCTGTAGAGAAAATAGGAAAACACCAGAACACCTCATCACTGAGTGTGCCGAGACGAGAGCCATTTGTGTCATAAACTTTGGTACGACAGATATCGGAAATGGAGAACTAACCTCTGTAAAACCGTATAAGCAGTGGCGTAGCTACCTAAGGGCTAGGCGGGGCAGTGCCCCGGGGCCCTCAAGCTCAGGGGGCCCTCGAATCCTTACCAGAAAGCTCAATCGAACTGAACTTTTGGAAATTTCACCCATTTTCAAAATAATTATGACAAGTTGCAACCCCACTTTAAGCATAACAACTCAGTTGAGAGAAATTCAAAAGTTATGCCTAGGGAATTCCCCTAAATTCTTTTTGTAGGTTGGGAGTGTTGTCAATTTGACGGATAATGATATGTGCGAATTCATGCACAGTGTATTGAACGACATCAATTATGCATCCAAAACTTTAAAAAATGCGACATCAATTTGGCCGAGGCGAGTAAAGTTTTAGCAGAGACCACAGCAAAGTTGCATTTATAGAAATGATTTCGAATTATTCAAGTGCAAAGCCAGTGAAACTGCAAGAAAATATGGTATTGATACCCATTTTCAAGAAAAAAG
>NW_022147237.1:0-8367 GCF_002938485.1 Sitophilus oryzae | reverse complement strand
ACACAGGAGGTAATTTTCTGCAATGACGACATGTAATATTGCCAGCTCTATTATCAAATCGTCCCTATCATTTCTAAACAGTAGTAATTTAAATACGTCTCCCTTACCCCACTTCATTTTTTTAGCCTTTGACCATATGTGAGTACGATTCATAGACACAGCTTTGTACAATTTTTATTGTACCGTCCACGTTGTTGTAGTTGATTCATTTCTTAAAATATTGCGGGTATTTCAAGAAATGCCACAATAATTACAAAAAAAGAATATCTAGATATTTAAGAAAGGCTACCTCTAATTTTGATAAATAACACAAAACTGGAAATAGTAGAAGAATATATATTTATATATTTGCGACAACTCGGAACACACAGCTCGGGATCTCTACTACCAGATATCAACAGAAGAATTAAGTTAGCATGTACTTTTGGAAAAAACTCAATCATATTCAAATCTAGAATGCCGCTCTACATAAAGAAGAAAACATTCGACCAATGTGTACTAGTCATGACGGCACTTGGGGCACTTGGGGCGCTTATGAGCCCAAAGGTATCGTCGAGACTCGTCGGGGAATGCCTATGTGAACTGGGAGCTCTGGCTCGAAGGAACAGAATTAAATTATTCTGGGTGCCGGGCCACAGCGGCATCCAAGACAACGAAAAAGCCGATGAGCTAGCTAGGCAAGGATCATCGGCATCCTATCTTGGTCTAGGGCCAGTACTGGGAATACCCAAATGTATGTACAGGGATAAGAGAATGAGTGAGGATATAGAAAGGGGACAAACACAATAGGCCTCACAGGTCGCAGTGTAGATAGGAACTGGATACGAAATTCTTGCTTACGCAGATGATCTGACAGTCCTGATCACTGCCTCAACGCCCAATATGATGAAAATAAGAGTGAAGACTGCGGCGCTGATAATCGCCAACAGGCTGGATAGCATGGGTATCAGCTTAGCAAAACAGAAGACGGAGTTGCTTGCTTTGGTGGGACAGCGGAAATTAGATGGCTGGAGCGCTGATATCATGGGAGTGACTATTATGCCCTGCAAAGCTGTAAGGTACATGGGAGTGTGGTTGGACAGCGGTCTGCGTATGACCACCCACGTCCGCAGAATAGTGGAAAAGACCACACCTGCAACTAACATCCTGTCGCGGGTAATGCCCAATGTTGGAGGACCTAGGGCTATGAAGAGGAGGACAGTGGCATCGGCCGTGACTTCTATGATATTGTATGCCGCTCCAATTTGGAGAAGAGCTATACAATATCAACACTATCAAAATATGCTGCAATCTATGATTAGGAGATTGGTCTTACGTATTACGAGCGCCTACCGCACTGCGCTAACATCGGCAGTACTAGCATTGGCTGGTGTCATGCCTATTGTACACCAGGTAGAGGAAAGATTGCAAGTAAGAGAAAACATCTTGATGAAATGGCAGGAGGATTGGCAGAGATATGATGGCTGGGCAAAGCAATTTATTGAAAATGTGGCGGAGTGGACCACTTTTTTGCTCAAGCTATCACAGGTCATGGGTGTTTTGACAAATACCTGAAAAGGATGCTCCTCTATTCGAGTGTGGAAGATGGAGGGATTTAGGGACGTGGCAAAGGCAAGATGCGGCACCAAGGTCACGCTAGATAACGTCGGGGCACTTATGGGTGAAGACCAAGAGAAGAGCATAGCGGTTGCGGAAATGCTGAGGGTTATTATGAAAACCAAATTTCAGGAAGAGTTGGCACAACGATTAATACATAGGATGCACACATAAGACAACTCTCTGTCTTGAAGTAATGCCCCGGGCGGTTCCGAGACGGAGACTGAGGTTTGACAAAGATGGGTTTTTAGTGGGTAGACCCTCTGGGTAGAGTAGAGAGGGAGATCTCCACACTCCGGCCCTAAAGGCGTTTTCCATCTATATATAAAAAAAGCCCACAATAGACAACAATGGACGTATATGGTTATCTACAAAGAGAGTATCTAAATATGTGAGGGAGGCTACACCAGTTTGAATAAGCTAAAAATGATGATCATAATGATTTAATATAAACTGAACAAAAACCTGATATAATTTTTTGAACAGTGTGTCGAAGAAAAATTTCTATGCATTTTATGGTCTAGGGTTTTATTCTCGGCTTTCCACCATTAATGACAGCTTCTATTGTCTCATAGACTGTTGTATTCTCCTCCCATTTTAGAACGCTTTGTACATACTTAAGGGTTTCCTCCATTTTTTTTCTTTCTTCTAGGCATATGAATCGAAAACCGAGGTATTTAATTTGGAATAATTCAAATTATGTGAAACAGGCAAGCAAATTACTTAGCTTGTTGTATCCTTAGGATGGCTAATACATTTTTTTAATACTAAATGCATGAAAAATTACTGTGAGTGTATACAAGGTTGTTTAGGCAAGTCATGATAAAAATAAAGGGCATAACAATTTGATCATTTTCTATAGCTTTAACGTATTTAGAAAATGGTTAAAACGTAATTTTAAATTTAAAAAATATATAGTTTTCATCCACAGAATCAACTCCCTATGAAATAATTTATTATAATCTCGGACAACTGACAGCTGTGACATCTCCCACAGGATCAGTTCAGTTAGAGTTGAGTAAAAAAATGGCGTCAAAGACGGCTGGGAATGACAATGGATTATAATTTTAGCGAGATCAAGCCCTAGTTCTATACTTTTCTTTATTTTTTAATGGCCAGTTGGCCTTAAGAAAGTTGAGTAAAATTATTTTTAAATGGTGTATTATGCCTACAAACAAAACACATTAAGTCCAGTTATTTAATTTTTGACTTATTTATACAGGGTGAGTCTTAAATAAGTGCAAATATTTTTAGTGGTTATTTTTTCGCAATTTTTTTGGTAAATTTGGAATTTTCTGAAAAAAATGTTGAAAATTTTTTTAGTTTTATAGTTTTTTGATGATATGGCAATATAAGTAGTAGATTAAATTAACAAGAAAGAAACCCCAGAAAAGATCTAGTGGTTCTCAAAATTTAAGAAATATTTTTTTGAAATTTTCAAAGTAAAATAACCCGGTTATTTTAGACTTATTTGAAAAACGGTAAAAAGAAAATATGTTTCTTTTATCGAGATCTACCAATCCTGAAAATATTTGCACTTATTTAAGACTCACCCTGTATTGACTAAATTCCTTCCAGAATATAAAGCTATATTTTGGAATAATCTAAGCCCACGGCCACACAGAAAGCGTTTTTAGCGTTTTGCGTTTTTTGCGTCTCAAGCGCTTTTTGCGATTTTACCGTTTTAAGCGTTTTTTTTTCGATTTGTGTCCATTAAATACACGCAAAAGACACGGCAGGTCTGCAGTTTCTATGAAGATGTCAATTATTAACGTCGTAAGCACGTGGAATCCCGGCCCGTCCAACAATCAATCCTGTGAGAGCGAGATCGGCGCCGTTAGCGTTGAAGAGACGAAGATAAAAGATGCTGGGATTGAATTGTGAACGGGCCGGGGCATATATTCGGAGACAAACACAATCTACTGCTAGTGCCAGTGGTGTGTGTAAAAATAATTATTATTATTTACCATTTATTTTAGGAATTTTAGTTTATAAGTGTATAGTTTTCTATGTTGTAGTGTTGTGGTTAGTACTTGTTATAATTATAATATAATATAATAAATAATTATAATTATATATAATAGAATAGTAAATATTTCTAGTTGCTAATACAATTTTAGGACATGATTTATGAAACATTTTGGAGTAACTTCTTTACGCGCGCTGGGGGAAAAAATTCAAAGCCGTGACATACGAGCTAGTGAGACGGCTTTGACACACGAGCTCGTTGTAACGAAACGTGTTAACGCCTTAAAAATACGTAGTGACGCGACGTGTATTTGTGAGCAGTCCACGTGTTTATCAAAAATATTGATATTTTAATACAAATTTTGTAAAAGTGAATCAAATTATTATGTGTAAAAAACATTTGTTACACGTAAAAAACTATTTTTATTATTTTACGCGAATAAAACTGTTACACGTAAAAGACTATTTTTTACGCGTATAAAACTATTTGTTACTGGTAGAAAACTATTTGTTACTGGTAGAAAACTATTTTTTACGCATATACAACTATTTGTTACGTGTAAAAATCTATTTGTTACACGCAAAAAACTATTTTTTACGCGTCAAAAACTATTAGTTTCTGTTAAAGAATCCTTTTTTACCCAGAAAAAAACACATTTTATGCATAAAAAACTATTTTTTACGCGTAAGAAAATATTCCTTTAATTTATTACTTTTTCAACATTAAAACTACATTTTTTCAAACATTTCCTTCAAATTTTTGAATTTAATTGAATCTTCCTAAACAGTAGACGTTCTTTATAAAAATATTTTTAGATAATACCCTAAAACGGAAAAAATGCATACTATTTAATTTATTTTTATTGTATTATTAAATATAACGTCTGCCTATGACGGGAGACTGCGGCGCTGATAATCGGCAAACAGGCTGGATAGCATGGGTATCAGCTTAGCAAAACAGGAGACGGAGTTGCTTGCTTTGGTGGGACAGATCTTAGAAAACGCTAAAGACGCTACAGAAAACAAACTGATTTGTTTTCATTTGCGTTTTTAGTGAGATACACTCTCGAACGCTACACGCTTTTGGTGTGGCCACTCCTATATAATCCCGTTATTTTGTTTTAGTCGCTAAGACGCTTCACGCTAAAAACGCAAAAAACGCTTTCTGTGTGGCCGTGGGCTTCTAAGAACTGGAATGAGTTATTTTTATTTTTAAATTAGTATTTTTTTACTTTTGACTGTTTGATTTTGATGAAATCCAACCCTGGTTACAGTAGTAGTTCAAAGCTGGATTTCAATTACCTAGTGTGTGGTCTAAGTTAGTTCTTAGCTAAACAATTATACGGTTAAATTCGTTTACTGTCGTCAGTTTTTATGCTTAGTAAAGGTTTAATGAGAACCACCGTAAAATTTTAACGATTTTCTAAGATTAATGTACCTACTACTATACCTATATAGAAATCTTAAATAAATATAGATAAAAACTAATAATGGATTAGATACATCTTCTGATATTTCTCATATTTTCAATTTGTTACATTAGCTTTTCATTGACTATACTGGGCGTTAAATTGGCTCGTCCATATTACTTTTTATTTTTTAATTAAAAATTTTTTAATAAATTTGGTAGGTAGTTTCAGAGATATATATAGTATATAGGATCCTATATCTCCTACATGAACAAAGGGCTTCAGTGAAAGCTCTCCATCGGGTTCTGTTTTGGCAGTTGTTTTTGCTTCCTTCCATGTTGACCCTACTTGTTGAAGCTCATCCAGTATGGAACGTCTCCATGTTTGAGCAGGTCGTCCTTGCTTTCTTTTTTCTTGGGGATTCCACTCCAACGCTGATCTCGCTATATTACTATCAGGTTTCCGCAAAGTGTGACCTATCCAACCCCATTTTCTTTTGAGGATTTCAATGCCTACTTCTTGTTGGTTTGTAAGATGAAGCAGGTCGGTGTTACGTATGGTGTCTGGCCAAAAGATTTTAAGTATTTTCCGCAAGCAGCGATTGATAAACACCTGTGGACGGTTGATGGATATTTTTGTCACTCTCCATATCTCGCAGCCATATAATAAAACTGGTATGACGTTGGAATTGAATATTCTTAATTTTGTTTGTATGGAGAGTTGACGGGAGGTCCAAACTGATTTTAGTTGACCAAAGGCTCGCTGCGCCTTCCTGATCCTGCTGACAATATCCGCGTCTGCGCCACCGTTTGCTGTTACAATACTTCCCAGGTAAGTAAACTCTGTTACATTCTCGACATGTTTGATTCCTACATTGAATGGAGTGTTGTTGTTTGTGTTAATGCGCATTGACTTTGTTTTGTCGATGTTTATGCTTAATCCTACTTTGTCTGCTTCTGTTTTTAGACGTCTGAGCATCACTTCCATGTCTTTGAAGGATTGCGTTGTGAGACAGGCATCATCAGCATAATCAATGATCTGCCAGATGCGATGTCAGAGTCCATTGTGCTCCCCTAATGTTTGCTGTTGCTTTAGTCAAAACGCTGTCGAGTACGATATTAACTAGAAGCGGCGATAATGTGCAACCCTGCTTTACTCCTGTCCCTAAGTTAAAACACTCGCTGGTTCTACCGTTGTGCAGCACATTGCATTCTGTGTTTCTGTAGAGTTCCTTGATTATATTAATTAGTTTTTCCGGAACACCTTTTTCTTTTCGAGTTTTCCATACCATCGCATGGGGGATACTGTCAAAAGCTTTGACAAAATCTATGAATAATAAGAATAAAGGTGACCTAAATTCTTTTGACTGCTCTATGATAATGCGCAATGTGTTAATATGGTCAATGCAGGAGTGGTTCGGTCGGAAACCAGCTTGGTTCTCTCTCAGAGTTCGCTCTATATAGGAGTTTAACCTTAAATGAACTATAGAGGATATTATCTTGTGAATGGTGTTTAACAAAACAATACCTCTCCAGTTGTCACAGTTAGTGGTATCTCCTTTTTTAGGGTGTTTAATAATGAGACCCTGTTTCCATTCATCTGGGATGATGTTAGATACCCAAGCTCGTGTAATTAGAGGATGCAGTATGTCTGCTACTGTGCTAGGATCTGCTTTGAGGAGATCTGCAGGGACGCTATCGGGGCCGGCTGCTTTATTGTTCTTAAGTGTTTTAATAGCCTTTTGTATTTCTGTTTTCGTTGGCGTGTCGCAGTTGATAGGCATTTCGATTGTTGGCTCCGGTTCCTCGTTGTCGAAATTTTGTTCACTTATTGGTCCAAGCAGGTTGCTGAAGTGTTCTTTCCATCTGTCAAGCTGTTCTTCAGAGGATGTTAGTGGTCTGCCGTCTTTGCTTTTAATAACTGTATTGAAGTTACTACGTTGTCCACTCAGGTGTTTTGTTATTTTGTACAGTTCCCTCATATTGCGTTGCTCTGCGGCTTTTTGTGCCTCGTTTGCTAGTTGTTCATGCCAAGCGCGTTTGTCCTTTCTGGCTGATCTCTTAACTGCTCTATTCGACACTTGATATTGTTGTTGTAAAGTAGTTTTGGTCTCGTGAGTTGAAGTTGTATTTTTTCTTTGTTTTATGTAAGCTCTTTGTTCTATTAAGTTCCACGTATCGTCGCTAAGCCATTCATTGCGTTTTATGCGTTTTGTACCTAATGTCGCTTCAGCAATGGTTTTAAACAAGTCTGCTGTCTCGTTCCACGCAGCTACGTTAGTATTCTCCCTTTGTTGTTTGAGCTTGTTCTTAAATTTCTGGAGTTCGTTAGGTTTTCTAAGCTGTTCGATGTTATATTTCGGTCTTTTTGCAAAATTTTATCTATCTTTTTTAAAAGTTTAATTCTCAGTTGACCCACCACTAGAAAATGATTGCTTGCAATGGCTGCCCCGCGTCTGCTTCTGACATCCAGTAATGAGCTCCTCCATCTTTTTGAGATCAGTATATGGTTTATCTGATTTTCTGTTCGCATGTCTGGGGAAACCCAAGTTACTTTGTGAGCAGTTTTATGCGGGAAGATTGACACGCCAATAACGAAATTGTTGTTTGAACAGAAGTTAGAGAATCGTTCGCCGTTGTCGTTTATCACTCCCAGTCTGTGTTTACCCATTACTTCCTCTAGATTGTTGTTGTCTGAACCGATTTTTGCGTTCATATCCCCCATGATAATTGTAATTAATTAAATAATTGTTGTTTAAGGTTCTGTTCAGTAAACCATAAAAATTTTGCTTGTCTTCAACTTGAGCAGGCTCTGTGGGAGCATAGCATTGGATGAATATAATATTTTTGAACTTAGCCTTGAATCTTGCTGTTATTATTTTGTCTGAGACTGGCTTCCATGAGATTAGAGCTTTTTTTGCTGAATCACTAAGAAGAAATCCAACACCGCTTTCGTGTGCTTGTATTTTGTCTCTGCCACTGTAGAGTAAGAGCCCTTTTGCAGATGTTGGTTGTTGGCCTTGTCCGTTCCATCGCACTTCTGATAGCCCCATTAGACTGAGTCGGTAGGTGTTCATTTCTTTTACTGCCTGAGCAAGTTTAGATTTAGTTTCAGAGATAACGAATAAAAATGAAAAAAAACACGCATTTTTATGATTTTTAAATAACACCAAACTTTTCCATAAAAATAACCCTGAAAGCCTTAAAACCCTTCCACAATTTTTTGTACCGATGATAAACGAGCCAAGGGCTCGACTATTATGACACCGGCTCAGAAAGACACCCGTAAAACATTTATTTTTGGTCACAAATCCCCACCTGTTGTGCCTCGTATTTATCAACCGCGGTTATTATTTAATTTTAATCTGCCTTGACAACGCACAATCGAATGATTT
>NW_022147236.1:0-10995 GCF_002938485.1 Sitophilus oryzae | reverse complement strand
AAGTACTATACAACCTTTTGTACTTAATAACACCACTATTGACTGATATCGTGGACTCTGTGAAGTTCTTAGGACTTGTAGACAACTCGTTAAAATGGGACTTTCACATCGAAGCTCTATCAAAGAAACTAAGCGCTGCCTGTTTTGCGCTAAGATCAGTTTCTAAGGAACTTAACTTCTCAACCTCTAGAATAGCCTATTATGCCCTTTTTGAGTCACATCTTCGTTATACCCTTCCATTCGGGGGTACTTGCTGCGCAACAAAATTTGATCGTGTTTTCAGACTTCAAAAAAGAGCAGTTCGATATTTATTGGGACTGAACAGTAGAACTCACTGCCAGAATTTCTTTAAAAATTTGAAAATACTGACTCTTCCTTCTTTATTCATTTTTGAATCCGTTTGCTTAATCCGCAAGCACATATCTGCTATTCCCGAAAGGCCATCTCATAACTATCCACTTAGGTATGCAGAGCACGATCTTTATCTGCCAACCCCGAGCTTAGAACTAGTTAAAGGTTCAATACTGTACAATGCCAAAAAAATGTACAATCATTTGCCTTTGAATATCAAGACGCTTTCATTCTTTCCCGCATTTCGCAAAGCTCTAAAATCATACTTACTGGAGAGAGATGGTTAATTATGAACAATTTTGAATTTTAAAATTTTGATCATCTCACACACTGGTCAAGGGTCAAGTATTTAATATTTTATAACTCTAAAATCATATCTATTTACTGTGTACTGTTCTAAAATTGTCCATGTATATTCTTTTTGTAATTTCAAAGACTTAAATTTTTTTTTGAATTGTATTATTTGAATTGTGTTTTTGTTGTTTGTATTTTTTTGTGATTTTGTTGTTTGTGAGTGCTTTGTCGATCAAGCTGTTTTGGATTTTTGTACAATAAAGCGTTGTTTGTTTGTTTTGTTTGTTAACATTTCAAACTACGCTTTTTCAAACATGTCTTGCAAATCCTACAATTTAATAGCTGTTAGTAAGAAGTTTCAGTTATCACTTGCTCTCCACAGAGTGTCTCAAAAAATACAATTCCTTACTTTTTTTCCGTTCCTGTATATGATAGAAAAAGGAATCGTTTAAAAATGATCATAAGTCGTATGTATCTGTGAAGAATTAAGCTACAATTTTTTTTTAAATAAGATGTCGAAATCGCTTAGATGATTATATTTATACCTATACCAATCCAATCAAACAAAATTATTGGTAGGTGGATTATATGTATATATTTATAACCAATGCAATTTCCGCAAGATTATAATCAAACAATTTTCGATTATTTGAATAGAACCAAGGAAAATTTTAAATAGATTTGGTTATTTCACTTTTACTATCGAATGATTCAATTCATGAATTTCTCTTTTCACCAAATTGGTCAAGATGTTCGTGCAGCCATTAGCTTCCTTATTATGTTACGCGTACATCTTCATTTTTTGTCCTTTTTGACGCTGTATCAGCCTTACAGAGAATGCAGAATACCCGTTGATGATCGCTTTTGCCATAAACAGATACTAGCTTGCATATACGGATGTATTTTGCATCGGGTAAATTGAAATAATCGATTAAACAACTCTTACTTTATTCTAAATACGCATAAGAATTTACTTTTGGTTTTTCTTTATTGGTGAAATACTTAAAAGAAAGTGTTTGAAATATTTGTTTATATCTTATGATGACACAAAATATACAGAGGAATGTTTGCATTCTGTTTGTTAGAGCTTAAATACCTGACGGTCTGTGTTTTAATATTTTTGGCTTAAATACCTATTTGTTTATCTACATAAAAAGTTGTTTTTTTTTAATTTTATTTTTTTGAACGGATTTCACTTACCGAGTTCACTTGTCCCGCTTTGCTTGTCCAGAATTTCCAACAAATTGTATCGAAATTTTTATTGGGCAGTACTAATTATTTTCTAGTTTGATCAAATTGACTTCGACTTCGATTTTTCATCCAGAGACTGTTAAAGCAAATATATAATATGTAATGATCTAATGTACAAAAGTAAAGAGGTGAAGTAAAGATTTCAGTTAACGTCTCCTTTTTGCTGCTAGGGCTAAGCTGGACGGGGCCTACTTTAAGCGGAATCCGAATCGCGGTCCTCGCTCGCGTGCCATATCATGGTCAGTGGCCTACCGACTTAGGAAGTGTCTAAATTAACTCTTACTCACGAGATATCCGATCTCATCCGGCCTCGAATGAACCGGCGTGAATGAGCAGTGTGTATCAATAGATTTTACACTTTTCCCTTTGTCAACAGCACGATACAGAGTTTCGAACCGGTCACCTTTCCATCCACCAGTATCGCCGTACGTCGCTTAACTTCGGTGTTCTAATGGGAACCGGTGTTTCGACGTAGCTAGGCCGGTGCCTTGTCTAATGTATACAGGGTGCTACAAATTCGATGTAGCTATCTCGGAAACCGTAATAGATACGAAGATGGTTAAATTGGGGCAAAGTCGCTTAGGCTGTTCACCAAGATACCACCAAAAAAATCTTAAAAATTTCAAGATTGCTGAGTTTTTTGGAAAAAAACGGTTTTTTTGAATATCCATTTTATTTTTTCCTGTCGTTACGTTTTAGAAAATCAAGAAACTAATTGCACATTTTCATAGCTACTGATAGTATTTTTAGATTTTCAAATTAGCTGCTAATTTGTGAGATACAGAGGCCAACTCAATTTTTTTAAATACGGACCTGCATTTTTTATTTCAGATTCTGAAAGAACTCAGTCTTCTGAGTACAATGATATGCCACACTTTACATGTTTTTCTGTTTTGGGTACCTTAACAACAACAAAACTATTTAATTGTTATTTAAAATAATTTCAAGTCCGACTCTGTTTTTTTTTTAAATTATTTGATCTCATTATATTCATCGCAACAATTTTGGTCAGCGCTAATTAACATTGAATAAGGAAAATCGAGCCAATTGGAAGATTCAAATAAATTATATCCAGGTCAGCAATTTAAAGATATTATTTTTTTAACTTTTTTTATTGTGAATTTGAAATCTCAGTGTGCGATCTAATAATATGCGTAATATTAATCATAGTTATCATAAGTAAATCAACTTCTACAAACTAGTTTCTAATGTTCTACATGTTCGAAAGGGTTACCAGTTACCATCCTCCCTATTGCACAAATGTATTTTTCGTTCAATTTTATTTATAGCTCTTTGAACTTTCTTCTTATACTTCAGAATGCATTTTGTACTCTTTATTGGAAATGTTGAGATGTATTGATTTCACTTTTACAAATGACGTTAAGTAATATATTCATTTGTATATTATTTTTTATTATTTTATTGCATTTTATTTTCCATATTTAATGTTATACCCCACATAATTTTAAGTTTGAAAGCTTATTAATATTGTAATGATGAATAGATTAAGATAATAGTTTGGTTTGGTTTGGTTTGGTAAAATCTGCCTCTTTGCGGACGATACTAGTTTCACTTGGAGCGGCCCAGATGTTGCGGCACTATATGATACTATATCCAGTGACTTACGCACTATTAAGTCTTGGTGCGATTTTAATCTCTTATGCTTCAACCAATCAAAAACTAAAGCTTTGTCATATAAAAGTACTATACAACCTTTTGTACTTAATAACACCACTATTGACTGATATCGTGGACTCTGTGAAGTTCTTAGGACTTGTAGACAACTCGTTAAAATGGGACTTTCACATCGAAGCTCTATCAAAGAAACTAAGCGCTGCCTGTTTTGCGCTAAGATCAGTTTCTAAGGAACTTAACTTCTCAACCTCTAGAATAGCCTATTATGCCCTTTTTGAGTCACATCTTCGTTATACCCTTCCATTCGGGGGTACTTGCTGCGCAACAAAATTTGATCGTGTTTTCAGACTTCAAAAAAGAGCAGTTCGATATTTATTGGGACTGAACAGTAGAACTCACTGCCAGAATTTCTTTAAAAATTTGAAAATACTGACTCTTCCTTCTTTATTCATTTTTGAATCCGTTTGCTTAATCCGCAAGCACATATCTGCTATTCCCGAAAGGCCATCTCATAACTATCCACTTAGGTATGCAGAGCACGATCTTTATCTGCCAACCCCGAGCTTAGAACTAGTTAAAGGTTCAATACTGTACAATGCCAAAAAAATGTACAATCATTTGCCTTTGAATATCAAGACGCTTTCATTCTTTCCCGCATTTCGCAAAGCTCTAAAATCATACTTACTGGAGAGAGATGGTTAATTATGAACAATTTTGAATTTTAAAATTTTGATCATCTCACACACTGGTCAAGGGTCAAGTATTTAATATTTTATAACTCTAAAATCATATCTATTTACTGTGTACTGTTCTAAAATTGTCCATGTATATTCTTTTTGTAATTTCAAAGACTTAAATTTTTTTTTGAATTGTATTATTTGAATTGTGTTTTTGTTGTTTGTATTTTTTTGTGATTTTGTTGTTTGTGAGTGCTTTGTCGATCAAGCTGTTTTGGATTTTTGTACAATAAAGCGTTGTTTGTTTGTTTTGTTTGTTAACATTTCAAACTACGCTTTTTCAAACATGTCTTGCAAATCCTACAATTTAATAGCTGTTAGTAAGAAGTTTCAGTTATCACTTGCTCTCCACAGAGTGTCTCAAAAAATACAATTCCTTACTTTTTTTCCGTTCCTGTATATGATAGAAAAAGGAATCGTTTAAAAATGATCATAAGTCGTATGTATCTGTGAAGAATTAAGCTACAATTTTTTTTTAAATAAGATGTCGAAATCGCTTAGATGATTATATTTATACCTATACCAATCCAATCAAACAAAATTATTGGTAGGTGGATTATATGTATATATTTATAACCAATGCAATTTCCGCAAGATTATAATCAAACAATTTTCGATTATTTGAATAGAACCAAGGAAAATTTTAAATAGATTTGGTTATTTCACTTTTACTATCGAATGATTCAATTCATGAATTTCTCTTTTCACCAAATTGGTCAAGATGTTCGTGCAGCCATTAGCTTCCTTATTATGTTACGCGTACATCTTCATTTTTTGTCCTTTTTGACGCTGTATCAGCCTTACAGAGAATGCAGAATACCCGTTGATGATCGCTTTTGCCATAAACAGATACTAGCTTGCATATACGGATGTATTTTGCATCGGGTAAATTGAAATAATCGATTAAACAACTCTTACTTTATTCTAAATACGCATAAGAATTTACTTTTGGTTTTTCTTTATTGGTGAAATACTTAAAAGAAAGTGTTTGAAATATTTGTTTATATCTTATGATGACACAAAATATACAGAGGAATGTTTGCATTCTGTTTGTTAGAGCTTAAATACCTGACGGTCTGTGTTTTAATATTTTTGGCTTAAATACCTATTTGTTTATCTACATAAAAAGTTGTTTTTTTTTAATTTTATTTTTTTGAACGGATTTCACTTACCGAGTTCACTTGTCCCGCTTTGCTTGTCCAGAATTTCCAACAAATTGTATCGAAATTTTTATTGGGCAGTACTAATTATTTTCTAGTTTGATCAAATTGACTTCGACTTCGATTTTTCATCCAGAGACTGTTAAAGCAAATATATAATATGTAATGATCTAATGTACAAAAGTAAAGAGGTGAAGTAAAGATTTCAGTTAACGTCTCCTTTTTGCTGCTAGGGCTAAGCTGGACGGGGCCTACTTTAAGCGGAATCCGAATCGCGGTCCTCGCTCGCGTGCCATATCATGGTCAGTGGCCTACCGACTTAGGAAGTGTCTAAATTAACTCTTACTCACGAGATATCCGATCTCATCCGGCCTCGAATGAACCGGCGTGAATGAGCAGTGTGTATCAATAGATTTTACACTTTTCCCTTTGTCAACAGCACGATACAGAGTTTCGAACCGGTCACCTTTCCATCCACCAGTATCGCCGTACGTCGCTTAACTTCGGTGTTCTAATGGGAACCGGTGTTTCGACGTAGCTAGGCCGGTGCCTTGTCTAATGTATACAGGGTGCTACAAATTCGATGTAGCTATCTCGGAAACCGTAATAGATACG
Source organism: Sitophilus oryzae (assembly GCF_002938485.1). Classification (NCBI taxonomy): domain Eukaryota; kingdom Metazoa; phylum Arthropoda; class Insecta; order Coleoptera; family Curculionidae; genus Sitophilus; species Sitophilus oryzae. The sequence goes on along the minus strand of NW_022147236.1, from coordinate 4,952 downwards.
AAGATGGTTAAATTGGGGCAAAGTCGCTTAGGCTGTTCACCAAGATACCACCAAAAAAATCTTAAAAATTTCAAGATTGCTGAGTTTTTTGGAAAAAAACGGTTTTTTTGAATATCCATTTTATTTTTTCCTGTCGTTACGTTTTAGAAAATCAAGAAACTAATTGCACATTTTCATAGCTACTGATAGTATTTTTAGATTTTCAAATTAGCTGCTAATTTGTGAGATACAGAGGCCAACTCAATTTTTTTAAATACGGACCTGCATTTTTTATTTCAGATTCTGAAAGAACTCAGTCTTCTGAGTACAATGATATGCCACACTTTACATGTTTTTCTGTTTTGGGTACCTTAACAACAACAAAACTATTTAATTGTTATTTAAAATAATTTCAAGTCCGACTCTGTTTTTTTTTTAAATTATTTGATCTCATTATATTCATCGCAACAATTTTGGTCAGCGCTAATTAACATTGAATAAGGAAAATCGAGCCAATTGGAAGATTCAAATAAATTATATCCAGGTCAGCAATTTAAAGATATTATTTTTTTAACTTTTTTTATTGTGAATTTGAAATCTCAGTGTGCGATCTAATAATATGCGTAATATTAATCATAGTTATCATAAGTAAATCAACTTCTACAAACTAGTTTCTAATGTTCTACATGTTCGAAAGGGTTACCAGTTACCATCCTCCCTATTGCACAAATGTATTTTTCGTTCAATTTTATTTATAGCTCTTTGAACTTTCTTCTTATACTTCAGAATGCATTTTGTACTCTTTATTGGAAATGTTGAGATGTATTGATTTCACTTTTACAAATGACGTTAAGTAATATATTCATTTGTATATTATTTTTTATTATTTTATTGCATTTTATTTTCCATATTTAATGTTATACCCCACATAATTTTAAGTTTGAAAGCTTATTAATATTGTAATGATGAATAGATTAAGATAATAGTTTGGTTTGGTTTGGTTTGGTAAAATCTGCCTCTTTGCGGACGATACTAGTTTCACTTGGAGCGGCCCAGATGTTGCGGCACTATATGATACTATATCCAGTGACTTACGCACTATTAAGTCTTGGTGCGATTTTAATCTCTTATGCTTCAACCAATCAAAAACTAAAGCTTTGTCATATAAAAGTACTATACAACCTTTTGTACTTAATAACACCACTATTGACTGATATCGTGGACTCTGTGAAGTTCTTAGGACTTGTAGACAACTCGTTAAAATGGGACTTTCACATCGAAGCTCTATCAAAGAAACTAAGCGCTGCCTGTTTTGCGCTAAGATCAGTTTCTAAGGAACTTAACTTCTCAACCTCTAGAATAGCCTATTATGCCCTTTTTGAGTCACATCTTCGTTATACCCTTCCATTCGGGGGTACTTGCTGCGCAACAAAATTTGATCGTGTTTTCAGACTTCAAAAAAGAGCAGTTCGATATTTATTGGGACTGAACAGTAGAACTCACTGCCAGAATTTCTTTAAAAATTTGAAAATACTGACTCTTCCTTCTTTATTCATTTTTGAATCCGTTTGCTTAATCCGCAAGCACATATCTGCTATTCCCGAAAGGCCATCTCATAACTATCCACTTAGGTATGCAGAGCACGATCTTTATCTGCCAACCCCGAGCTTAGAACTAGTTAAAGGTTCAATACTGTACAATGCCAAAAAAATGTACAATCATTTGCCTTTGAATATCAAGACGCTTTCATTCTTTCCCGCATTTCGCAAAGCTCTAAAATCATACTTACTGGAGAGAGATGGTTAATTATGAACAATTTTGAATTTTAAAATTTTGATCATCTCACACACTGGTCAAGGGTCAAGTATTTAATATTTTATAACTCTAAAATCATATCTATTTACTGTGTACTGTTCTAAAATTGTCCATGTATATTCTTTTTGTAATTTCAAAGACTTAAATTTTTTTTTGAATTGTATTATTTGAATTGTGTTTTTGTTGTTTGTATTTTTTTGTGATTTTGTTGTTTGTGAGTGCTTTGTCGATCAAGCTGTTTTGGATTTTTGTACAATAAAGCGTTGTTTGTTTGTTTTGTTTGTTAACATTTCAAACTACGCTTTTTCAAACATGTCTTGCAAATCCTACAATTTAATAGCTGTTAGTAAGAAGTTTCAGTTATCACTTGCTCTCCACAGAGTGTCTCAAAAAATACAATTCCTTACTTTTTTTCCGTTCCTGTATATGATAGAAAAAGGAATCGTTTAAAAATGATCATAAGTCGTATGTATCTGTGAAGAATTAAGCTACAATTTTTTTTTAAATAAGATGTCGAAATCGCTTAGATGATTATATTTATACCTATACCAATCCAATCAAACAAAATTATTGGTAGGTGGATTATATGTATATATTTATAACCAATGCAATTTCCGCAAGATTATAATCAAACAATTTTCGATTATTTGAATAGAACCAAGGAAAATTTTAAATAGATTTGGTTATTTCACTTTTACTATCGAATGATTCAATTCATGAATTTCTCTTTTCACCAAATTGGTCAAGATGTTCGTGCAGCCATTAGCTTCCTTATTATGTTACGCGTACATCTTCATTTTTTGTCCTTTTTGACGCTGTATCAGCCTTACAGAGAATGCAGAATACCCGTTGATGATCGCTTTTGCCATAAACAGATACTAGCTTGCATATACGGATGTATTTTGCATCGGGTAAATTGAAATAATCGATTAAACAACTCTTACTTTATTCTAAATACGCATAAGAATTTACTTTTGGTTTTTCTTTATTGGTGAAATACTTAAAAGAAAGTGTTTGAAATATTTGTTTATATCTTATGATGACACAAAATATACAGAGGAATGTTTGCATTCTGTTTGTTAGAGCTTAAATACCTGACGGTCTGTGTTTTAATATTTTTGGCTTAAATACCTATTTGTTTATCTACATAAAAAGTTGTTTTTTTTTAATTTTATTTTTTTGAACGGATTTCACTTACCGAGTTCACTTGTCCCGCTTTGCTTGTCCAGAATTTCCAACAAATTGTATCGAAATTTTTATTGGGCAGTACTAATTATTTTCTAGTTTGATCAAATTGACTTCGACTTCGATTTTTCATCCAGAGACTGTTAAAGCAAATATATAATATGTAATGATCTAATGTACAAAAGTAAAGAGGTGAAGTAAAGATTTCAGTTAACGTCTCCTTTTTGCTGCTAGGGCTAAGCTGGACGGGGCCTACTTTAAGCGGAATCCGAATCGCGGTCCTCGCTCGCGTGCCATATCATGGTCAGTGGCCTACCGACTTAGGAAGTGTCTAAATTAACTCTTACTCACGAGATATCCGATCTCATCCGGCCTCGAATGAACCGGCGTGAATGAGCAGTGTGTATCAATAGATTTTACACTTTTCCCTTTGTCAACAGCACGATACAGAGTTTCGAACCGGTCACCTTTCCATCCACCAGTATCGCCGTACGTCGCTTAACTTCGGTGTTCTAATGGGAACCGGTGTTTCGACGTAGCTAGGCCGGTGCCTTGTCTAATGTATACAGGGTGCTACAAATTCGATGTAGCTATCTCGGAAACCGTAATAGATACGAAGATGGTTAAATTGGGGCAAAGTCGCTTAGGCTGTTCACCAAGATACCACCAAAAAAATCTTAAAAATTTCAAGATTGCTGAGTTTTTTGGAAAAAAACGGTTTTTTTGAATATCCATTTTATTTTTTCCTGTCGTTACGTTTTAGAAAATCAAGAAACTAATTGCACATTTTCATAGCTACTGATAGTATTTTTAGATTTTCAAATTAGCTGCTAATTTGTGAGATACAGAGGCCAACTCAATTTTTTTAAATACGGACCTGCATTTTTTATTTCAGATTCTGAAAGAACTCAGTCTTCTGAGTACAATGATATGCCACACTTTACATGTTTTTCTGTTTTGGGTACCTTAACAACAACAAAACTATTTAATTGTTATTTAAAATAATTTCAAGTCCGACTCTGTTTTTTTTTTAAATTATTTGATCTCATTATATTCATCGCAACAATTTTGGTCAGCGCTAATTAACATTGAATAAGGAAAATCGAGCCAATTGGAAGATTCAAATAAATTATATCCAGGTCAGCAATTTAAAGATATTATTTTTTTAACTTTTTTTATTGTGAATTTGAAATCTCAGTGTGCGATCTAATAATATGCGTAATATTAATCATAGTTATCATAAGTAAATCAACTTCTACAAACTAGTTTCTAATGTTCTACATGTTCGAAAGGGTTACCAGTTACCATCCTCCCTATTGCACAAATGTATTTTTCGTTCAATTTTATTTATAGCTCTTTGAACTTTCTTCTTATACTTCAGAATGCATTTTGTACTCTTTATTGGAAATGTTGAGATGTATTGATTTCACTTTTACAAATGACGTTAAGTAATATATTCATTTGTATATTATTTTTTATTATTTTATTGCATTTTATTTTCCATATTTAATGTTATACCCCACATAATTTTAAGTTTGAAAGCTTATTAATATTGTAATGATGAATAGATTAAGATAATAGTTTGGTTTGGTTTGGTTTGGTAAAATCTGCCTCTTTGCGGACGATACTAGTTTCACTTGGAGCGGCCCAGATGTTGCGGCACTATATGATACTATATCCAGTGACTTACGCACTATTAAGTCTTGGTGCGATTTTAATCTCTTATGCTTCAACCAATCAAAAACTAAAGCTTTGTCATATAAAAGTACTATACAACCTTTTGTACTTAATAACACCACTATTGACTGATATCGTGGACTCTGTGAAGTTCTTAGGACTTGTAGACAACTCGTTAAAATGGGACTTTCACATCGAAGCTCTATCAAAGAAACTAAGCGCTGCCTGTTTTGCGCTAAGATCAGTTTCTAAGGAACTTAACTTCTCAACCTCTAGAATAGCCTATTATGCCCTTT
>NW_022147235.1:0-3805 GCF_002938485.1 Sitophilus oryzae | reverse complement strand
ACATTTTTGATAAATCTTATACCGCCCATTTTAATCTAGAAGATTTTCTAACGTGAGGTCTCGAACACCTCCGCTGCCACCATCAGACAATACTGTAAACAGCGGACTAAACAAATACACGGGTTTAAATAGCGAATACAGAAAAGGGGAACTATAATTTGTGAAAATACTAAAAATAAGTAAATATTTTGATATGTTCAGAAGGTTTAACTTGTATTATAATTTATTATTCAAGGAAATAAATGTTTTTAGATGAATTCAACTACGGTAATGAGCATAGTTTTACGCACTGGTTTTGCTACTGGGGACATAACTGGTGCTATTTCGGCTATCACGAAATTTTTTAAAGGTACATAATTATAATTTTAGAAGATGTTCATAAAACATTTAAGCACTACTTGATTAAAAAAAAGTATACCATTAATATTGATCAAATTATATTTTATCCTCATAGTGTATGCCTGTTGAATTTTTTGATTATGTAATGAGCACTTTGGTTACTCACTTGTTTCGTCGAACTGCTTGAACCCATTTTTACTTTTGATCAAATCGATATGAGAAGTTGTGAAGCTCTAAAATGTTATTTCGGGAGAGTGGAATATCCGAAAGAGTTGAGTTATTGAATGTTATGTCACCAAAAATCACTTAATTACGCTAGCCTTTACACGTTAACATTTTTACGTCAATTTTACTAACATTTGAAATTGTCACAACACAACGCGACGTTCATTCCGGGTTCTTTTTCACATCATTTTTACTATCCGTTATTTGACATAAACGGTAAAGGACTGTTTTAGTTTAACACTTAATTTCTGCCGTAACGAGCACTGTGGTCAGAAGTTTTAAAATCAACTGAAATTCACCGAGCCTATGCTGCCACATTGCCCATATCAAGATGTTGTTATCAGCTAATACTAATATAAATATAGTTACTGGGCTCCCGTAAACCGCATATTAGCGACTAAAGGTTAATAAACTTCGTTAGTTGAATTAGACTTTTGATTATCCACGCAGAACACAGCAAAAACCTAACAATATATATTCTGTTTTTTTTTTCTCAGGTAAGATTCAACAGACGATGACAGAAGAAAAGCAGATAACGGACCAATCTATTTAATTTACTAAAAAAGTTTCTAATATTTTTTAAGTTAAATATGGATGGGTTTAAATATAAATCCGTCATACGTCGTCTCTTGTTGGTTTTAACCAGTTTTACTGGTTTATTTCAAAAATGACAGATGATATTTCGATTTTATTGGTTTGACGGAACGATGAACGACAAACGGACGCCGATGCGTATGAACTCGCCTTTAGATTTTTGAGGCTTGTCAAAGTCTTGCTAAATTATAGGTTATAATTTTGTGTCAACTTATGTCAAATACCCTGCGTTTTGGAAGATGATGCATGTTGATTCGTGTTATTACGTGTGTTTTATGTTTTTTGAAGTCAAGTGGAGGAAAAATCGACGGAAAATTAACTGTAGACCCAGAGCACAGTTTATAGTTAATATTCGCTGCCCAGGCAGAGTCTTATACCACCAATAAAGTTACCATCAATAAAGTTTTTATACCATCTGGTCGTAGATAAGAGCATCTCGTATATGGAGCAAGGATCGTACTAAACATATACTAAAAAACTGAAGTAGCTGTAAAATATCGACATCACACGATAGGTAAATAATGGATTTTAGTACTGCACATGTACTGCAGAAAAATAATGTCAAAATGTACTGATTTAAAAAAATTAAGATTAAAGTTAATTAATCAACCTTTAAGATATAAAAAAAGTGTTATTATTAATAAAATAGTTTGTTTTATTTATGTCTGTGGAATATTACAAGTTTGTATTGGTACATAGGTAAGTTATATTGATAAATATAATAATAAATTCGGGAAGTTTCTTGAAGCTTGAAAGTAAGAAATAGTTCTTTTTCTTATATTTTTTTGGTATGTGGTATTTTGTTCTTGCTTGTTTTACCTACCGTTTTTAAATAAAATACTCGATTACCTTTTTTCAGTTTTATACAGTTTTTTTCACAATATTTTGAAGTAATCAGAGTAATCACTTATTGTCAGTCAAATTTTAAAATATATTAATTTCCTGCTATGCGTTCCAATTGTACCAACTTATTTCTTTGTAAAATAAAATAAACTACTTTGAAAATAAAATGACCGACATATCTATCACTGTCAAGGATCTTTTCGTTGGACAGACTTGGGACAGACTATATTCATGTACCCTGTTTCCGTTCTGTCCTTGTCTTCCTTCAAGGACGTCATCTCTGACGGCCGAATCGGGTCAAAATACAATATTAATCAGGCGGAGTGCGTCGTAGAGACACTGTAACAGTGCATTAAGGTAATGGACAGTGTTTTTCGTCCACAACGTCAAAGATCGGCCCGTTGCATTATTCAGCCGATGGCCCGTATTTATGGGCCGCTCACTTCAAAGACGACCCGGACATCAATATTTTATAGAAGGACAGAAGCAGGGGAGTTTGTATATATTTAATTCGAAAAGTAGAGTAAAAAAACAAATATACAAGTCGAGTTTTTTATTATTAATTCTCACTCCGCCAAAAAGTGGCTCAACCCTATAACTTCTTTATTTTTTCAAACAAAAACACGAGAGTTGGTATTTAATATAAATTCACCGGCAAAAAAAACGGCCACTAAAAACTAGTCCCAATTTCAAAGTTGGATTTCTCGCGAACCACTCATTAGATTTTGCTGATTTTTTTAAAATTGAAATTAATTCCTCCTTAACGGATGCTATGTCAAAAATTTTATTCCGAATTTATTTTGAGCATATACATGGCACAACAATAAGACGAAGTTTTTTGTCCGAACTATGTAACACCCTGTAGGGTGCAGCAGCTATAGTAGCTATTGCTAAATTAAATCACATTGTAGCCTCATCTTTTGTGAGCATTTTGTTTTTTTAATCACGACGTTATCTCTGTTTGTATTGGAGATACGCTGCTTTAAAACGAACGTCTCTGAAAAATGCTTCACAGGCAGAAAGTTTTATGTGTAAATAATCAAGGTGACATAGGCGAAAACGGATTTATGAGTGTTTGCAAATGACAACGGTTGTCAAATTAAAAAAATACCATTATCTGCATATTATCTGTGACCGATGTTGCTCGTGTTGTGGCTTTAATTGAGGATGGCCGAAGTCAACGGTATGTGTCCGATACCCAGGGTATACCTCAAACAACAGTCCAGAATGCCTTGAATCAGTATATGGAAACGGGAAATTTCACCAGGCGAGTGGGTTCCGGAAGAAAACGGAAGACAAATGTAATTGACGACCGCTTTATTGTCCTGAATACTTTACGAAATCGTAGAAGTACAGCGTTTCAGAATCAACATCTACTACAAGCCGTGCGTAGAACTCAAGTCAGTGAGAGAACATTCTCACGAAGACTAAAAGAAAACAGCTTGTCTGCAAGAAGGCCTGCCACGGGACACCAGCTACTTCCAAGACGTCGAGCACGTCTTCAGTTTCCGCGTTTACATGTGAATTGGGTTATTGAGCAATGGACTAAAGCTTTTTTCGAGGCGTTTGTTTTAAAGCAGCGTATCTCCAATACAAACAGAGATAATGTCGTATTTAAAAAAATAAAATGCTCACAAAAGATGAGGCTACAATGCGATATGATTTAGCAATAGATACTACAGCTGCTGTTACAAAGTTCAGTACTTCGTCTTATTGTTGTGCCCTGTATATGCTCAAAATAAATTCGGAATAAAAATGTTTGACGTAGCATCCGTTAAGGAGGAATTAATTCACAATTTAAAAA
>NW_022147234.1:0-21325 GCF_002938485.1 Sitophilus oryzae | reverse complement strand
TGAGATGGAACCGTGATATTAGGAATTTGGCAGGGATAACTTGGGCCCGCTTAGCCAACAATAGACAACAATGAGCCCAACTACAAAGAGAGTATATAAATATGTGAGAGAGGCTACACTATAATTCCTGGGAAATGGATGAATAAACTGAAAATTATGATGACGAAGTAATAATCTGCTAAAATGAAGTGGTGGGGAAAGGTTACATCTGAACTTGAGTTCGTTTAAAAGAGCTCTATATTAAGTAGTGGACAATGAAAGATCTAGACACATTGCTAGAATGGCAGACGGGAGATGGACCAAAAGACTTATAGAGTGGAGACCAAGAGCCGACAAGAGTAGCCAAGGCAGACCTCCCACCCGATGGACCGACGACCTGAAACGAATAACAACTTATTGATTGCAACAGCTAAAAACCGCGAAAACTGGAGACGTTTGGAGGAGGCCTATGTTCAACTATGGACGTGAAAGGGGGCTGCGTGATGATGATGATAATGATGAATGAAAGATCTATCCCCTCTCAGACCAGATCGGCGGAAGTGGAATGACAGATCGCCCACTAACGTAAATATCAAATCTCTCATTTTCTGAACGGAATTGATCTGTGAAGGGACAAGTCGGTTGGTTGGTTGCATATTCTCTCAAATTTAGAACGGATTGAATCGCCGCTCGTGCGCGGGTTAGATATTTTATACTCGTATAAAATCTCGGCAGATTATTGGTAAAAATCCGGGATGGAGAAGGAAAAAAAGTGACATTTTGGGTTTATGTATGCTGTAAATTGAGAAAAAAAAATGATAAACAAATAAGTCGATAAGTGGATAAAAAAATGGGTTCAAAAGAGACAAAAATATGTGCTTCCTTCGCGAACTTCGAGAAATATCCGGTATATTAATAAAAATAAAATATTATTATAGGGTGCGTTTCGAAAGTGGCTCACCCCTATAACTTTTATATTTTTGCAGATAAAACATCGAGATTTGGTATGTTAGTATATGACATAAATTAGGAGTAAAAAAGAGTTTTAAAAAGAGAAATTAGGAGTGAATTTGATTTTTAAACGGCACCATCGGTATTTTTTTACTTTATTCCATAGAAAATGACACTCTCAATAGAATAACATACCATTTGTCAACTTTTGACATTTTCGCTTTAAAAAAAATCGTATTTTAAATTTCGATCTAGAGCTTTCGATCTAGGCTGTGCTAAAACACTAATTTTTAATCAAGGAGCCTTGGAAAAATCGTTTTGATTGTATTTGGTGTCTGGTCGTGGTCGGTTAAAAGATGCCCAAACCGTATTTTTAATCATATCTCAATTTTTTCAAATGGAACGAGGGTAGCTCATTAGCATATTTGGAAAAAGCATTTCCGGTGAAACAGGAAGTAACCACAAACAATTGAATACGCCAATCAATCCTATTTTATGTCATAATATACTAACATACCAAATCGCGATTTTTTATCTGAAAAAATAAAAATGTTATATGATCCACTTTTGAGCGCACCCGGTATATTGAGTAATACTGTGTAATAATATGACAAAGGTTTTTCTATTTCTATGATTTTTTTTTTGTTTAGAGACCTATTTCCACGGATATCGTACCACTCTGTTTGACGTTAAGATATGGAAAGTCCTATTAAAAAATTGATGATGCGATAGTCCAACGAACAAAAATAACAATCAATGAGCCGCGAAAATAATTGTGTGGTGTGTTAGGTATTTTGTGCCGCAAAAAAATGTATCCATTTTTCTAACGGCTCACAGAAAAAGAGTTCGATTCAAATTAAGTAATTAAGGCTGCTAATTTATGTGGTATTATGCTTACGCCTCATTAATTCTGTTTCAGTGAAAGGATGTAGATAAAAAACTAAATGAAACGTTTTCCTTTCTTCATATATTTCCTAAAAACATAACAACTCTTTTGTTTTCAAGTTGTTTACTCTTAAGCTTCATACAAAACCTCGCAATTAGTGGAATAAATTAATGGTTTCAATTACACGTTATAAAAAAACGGACATTATAAGAAAAGTGCAGATGGAACAACGCTCAATGGAACGAAATATGCTGAGAATAACCAAGAGAGATCGTAAAAGAATAAAGTGGATACGACAAAAGACTCAGGTAATAGATGTCATCCACAGAATCAAATCCCTCAAGTGGCAATGGGCAAGACACCTGGCAAGAAGGACGGACAACAGAATGGACCACAAAAATTACAACATGGTACCCATATGGATTCAAGTGACCTAGAGGAAGACCAAACTTGAGATGGAACCGTGATATTAGGAATTTGGCAGGGATAACTTGGGCCCGCTTAGCCAACAATAGACAACAATGAGCCCAACTACAAAGAGAGTATATAAATATGTGAGAGAGGCTACACTATAATTCCTGGGAAATGGATGAATAAACTGAAAATTATGATGACGAAGTAATAATCTGCTAAAATGAAGTGGTGGGGAAAGGTTACATCTGAACTTGAGTTCGTTTAAAAGAGCTCTATATTAAGTAGTGGACAATGAAAGATCTAGACACATTGCTAGAATGGCAGACGGGAGATGGACCAAAAGACTTATAGAGTGGAGACCAAGAGCCGACAAGAGTAGCCAAGGCAGACCTCCCACCCGATGGACCGACGACCTGAAACGAATAACAACTTATTGATTGCAACAGCTAAAAACCGCGAGAACTGGAGACGTTTGGAGGAGGCCTATGTTCAACTATGGACGTGAAAGGGGGCTGCGTGATGATGATGATAATGATGAATGAAAGATCTATCCCCTCTCAGACCAGATCGGCGGAAGTGGAATGACAGATCGCCCACTAACGTAAATATCAAATCTCTCATTTTCTGAACGGAATTGATCTGTGAAGGGACAAGTCGGTTGGTTGGTTGCATATTCTCTCAAATTTAGAACGGATTGAATCGCCGCTCGTGCGCGGGTTAGATATTTTATACTCGTATAAAATCTCGGCAGATTATTGGTAAAAATCCGGGATGGAGAAGGAAAAAAAGTGACATTTTGGGTTTATGTATGCTGTAAATTGAGAAAAAAAAATGATAAACAAATAAGTCGATAAGTGGATAAAAAAATGGGTTCAAAAGAGACAAAAATATGTGCTTCCTTCGCGAACTTCGAGAAATATCCGGTATATTAATAAAAATAAAATATTATTATAGGGTGCGTTTCGAAAGTGGCTCACCCCTATAACTTTTATATTTTTGCAGATAAAACATCGAGATTTGGTATGTTAGTATATGACATAAATTAGGAGTAAAAAAGAGTTTTAAAAAGAGAAATTAGGAGTGAATTTGATTTTTAAACGGCACCATCGGTATTTTTTTACTTTATTCCATAGAAAATGACACTCTCAATAGAATAACATACCATTTGTCAACTTTTGACATTTTCGCTTTAAAAAAAATCGTATTTTAAATTTCGATCTAGAGCTTTCGATCTAGGCTGTGCTAAAACACTAATTTTTAATCAAGGAGCCTTGGAAAAATCGTTTTGATTGTATTTGGTGTCTGGTCGTGGTCGGTTAAAAGATGCCCAAACCGTATTTTTAATCATATCTCAATTTTTTCAAATGGAACGAGGGTAGCTCATTAGCATATTTGGAAAAAGCATTTCCGGTGAAACAGGAAGTAACCACAAACAATTGAATACGCCAATCAATCCTATTTTATGTCATAATATACTAACATACCAAATCGCGATTTTTTATCTGAAAAAATAAAAATGTTATATGATCCACTTTTGAGCGCACCCGGTATATTGAGTAATACTGTGTAATAATATGACAAAGGTTTTTCTATTTCTATGATTTTTTTTTTGTTTAGAGACCTATTTCCACGGATATCGTACCACTCTGTTTGACGTTAAGATATGGAAAGTCCTATTAAAAAATTGATGATGCGATAGTCCAACGAACAAAAATAACAATCAATGAGCCGCGAAAATAATTGTGTGGTGTGTTAGGTATTTTGTGCCGCAAAAAAATGTATCCATTTTTCTAACGGCTCACAGAAAAAGAGTTCGATTCAAATTAAGTAATTAAGGCTGCTAATTTATGTGGTATTATGCTTACGCCTCATTAATTCTGTTTCAGTGAAAGGATGTAGATAAAAAACTAAATGAAACGTTTTCCTTTCTTCATATATTTCCTAAAAACATAACAACTCTTTTGTTTTCAAGTTGTTTACTCTTAAGCTTCATACAAAACCTCGCAATTAGTGGAATAAATTAATGGTTTCAATTACACGTTATAAAAAAACGGACATTATAAGAAAAGTGCAGATGGAACAACGCTCAATGGAACGAAATATGCTGAGAATAACCAAGAGAGATCGTAAAAGAATAAAGTGGATACGACAAAAGACTCAGGTAATAGATGTCATCCACAGAATCAAATCCCTCAAGTGGCAATGGGCAAGACACCTGGCAAGAAGGACGGACAACAGAATGGACCACAAAAATTACAACATGGTACCCATATGGATTCAAGTGACCTAGAGGAAGACCAAACTTGAGATGGAACCGTGATATTAGGAATTTGGCAGGGATAACTTGGGCCCGCTTAGCCAACAATAGACAACAATGAGCCCAACTACAAAGAGAGTATATAAATATGTGAGAGAGGCTACACTATAATTCCTGGGAAATGGATGAATAAACTGAAAATTATGATGACGAAGTAATAATCTGCTAAAATGAAGTGGTGGGGAAAGGTTACATCTGAACTTGAGTTCGTTTAAAAGAGCTCTATATTAAGTAGTGGACAATGAAAGATCTAGACACATTGCTAGAATGGCAGACGGGAGATGGACCAAAGACTTATAGAGTGGGAGACCAAGAGCCGACAAGAGTAGCCAAGGCAGACCTCCCACCCGATGGACCGACGACCTGAAACGAATAACAACTTATTGATTGCAACAGCTAAAAAACCGCGAAAACTGGAGACGTTTGGAGGAGGCCTATGTTCAACTATGGACGTGAAAGGGGCTGCGTGATGATGATGATAATGATGAATGAAAGATCTATCCCCTCTCAGACCAGATCGGCGGAAGTGGAATGACAGATCGCCCACTAACGTAAATATCAAATCTCTCATTTTCTGAACGGAATTGATCTGTGAAGGGACAAGTCGGTTGGTTGGTTGCATATCTCTCTCAAATTTAGAACGGATTGAATCGCGGCTCGTGCGCGGATTAGATATTTTATACTCGTATAAAAATCTCGGCAGATATTGGTAAAAATCCGGGATGGAGAAGGAAAAAAAGTGACATTTTGGGTTTATGTATGCTGTAAATTGAGAAAAAAAAATGATAAACAAATAAGTCGATAAGTGGATAAAAAAATGGGTTCAAAAGAGACAAAAATATGTGCTTCCTTCGCGAACTTATAAAGAATAAGAATTATAAAAAATAATCTGCGAAAGATCGACTTCAAATTTTTGATAAAAAGTTTACAAGCTCTTGATAAGTTTTTGTTTAAATAACCTTTATCTCTTATTTTCTATAATTTTTGTCGATACATTTCAATTAAGTCAATCAAAGTTTATTTTGTCCACTCCATATTTAATAACGCGTAATTAATGACAAATATGAAAAACACATAGGCAAAGTAACTCACCCCACAGCGCACACTAACAGGCAGATATTTAAAACGATTTATCACGTTATCGTCGGCGTCGGTACAAAACCCTCAAAAGATCTAACATGCATCTACCGTTATAGACACTAACACGCGAAATCTGTGAAAAATACCTATCGTGTGTGACCGGCTATTGAAATATTAGTAGAGATGACGCAAATGAAAAGTGGGGTAAAATTATTATTATATACTACCATTTTAAACCATGACAGATATTCTACAAAAATAATTCTATATTTTTACTAATATTTTTACACATAAGGTAATCCACGTGATGAAAGTTTTAATTATGGATCCAGAATCACTCCTAAAAGAATTTGATTTCACATACAAAATCAATAACTACAGCACTAATCCACAGAAGAAGACTAACAGATGCTACATGCCTGCAGAATCATAATATCTGCAACATGCATTTTTTGAATGATTAAGCTTCAACTCGAGGGGTGTTTGGTGTTTCACTATTGGAATTACATGTACAATTTCTTGGCAGTCTTCGACAGTCGTCTATATTACTCATGTTGTAGTCATTGGCAGTCGCTTGGCAGTAAACTGATATATTGGCACTACATATACATTTTTTACACAAGTCAAACACCCCTCGCTTCAACTTATTTTAACATAGACACTCATCTAAAAAGAGCCCTATATGCAACGATATCTGAGAGATTTGAACCAGTCATTCTATTCAGCCCAAATATCAACGTGTAGTGGCGGATTCAATAAAGATCTCATCGAAGAGATGAGATTTGTGATCTTTCAACATACTGAATATTTTTAACTGCATAGATCACAGATTTGACGGGAACTGTACTAAACTATAGACTGACGAAATTATCTTTTATAAAATCTGAACATGTAGTATGAAAAGATCGCTATCAATTTGGTCTTAAAGGTACCCTACACGCAACGATTTGAGCGACGTACCAAATCGGACAGTTAAGATTTTAAGATCGATTTGGCATGCAGGTCTAATCGTTGCGTGTAGGACCGTTTTTGAGTTACTACTTATCTTATTCATTTAGAAAATAATGGTCCGTTTTAAAAATGCTTTTCTAAATTTAGTGGCACTATAACTAAAATCGGTTTAAAATAAAAAAAAACGCGTTTAATGTAAAATGCAATTTGTTGTGCTGCATGTCTACAATACTACGTCATATTATTAGCGTTCGTTTGTTCTAAATGCATTTTTGTAATTTAAAACTTGTTGGAATTACGATGTTTGGTTAGACAATTAATACAATACAATTTGGCAATAATTAAATCATATGTTGAAAACTTAAAGTATGTTGGTTTTTGCCTAGGTTGCACTATTCAATTTTAATTTAAAAATAGATGCAATTTTTCTTAAATAATTACTTAAAATCGGCTGGTCCAAAATTGTTCAAATGTGACATGAGTATTTAGCATACAAAGACCTTTAAAATATATTTTGACTTTGCTGTATAACTAATCCTAGCATCCAATATTTGGGCAATTATTATATACCGGGTGGTGAATCGTCCTTAGAAACATAGGAAATCCCATGCAAATTTTGAACTGTTCAAATATTGGCTCCCCTGTTGATTTTACAGCAAAGTCGTAAATATATTTTTTAAAGGTTTATGTATGGTAAATGCACATGCCAAATTTGAACAATTTTAGACCAGCCGATTTTGAGTAACTTAACAAAGATTGCATCTATTTTTATATTAAAACCGAACAGGAAACAATCAAACATTAGTCAAAAACTGACACACCTTAGGTTTACAAACTATGATTTTGTCATTGTCAAAAGTAATTTAATTATAATAAAATTTTAATATTCAGGAGAAATTAACCAAAACATGTCAGATACACTGTGTAAGCTATTTCCCTCGTAGTACCATTTTCTCATGCTTACTTTTTCTTTAGGTGTATAACAATAGATTATTACTAGTACCAACTAGTACTGAATATTAAAATTAAGTTGTTTGAAAATGACAGTGAAAACTTAAGGTATATGGGTTTTTGACTGGTGTTTGATTGTTATCTGTTCAGTTTTAATTTAAAAATAGACGCAGTTTTTCTCAAATTACTCAAAATCGGATTATCCAAAATGGGATAAATTTGGCGTGTGTGTTTACCAATCGTAGATTTTTAAAAAATCTATTTACGACTTAATAAAATCAATAGGAGAACCAATATTTGAACAGTTCAAAATTTGCATGGAATTTCCTATGTTTCCAACGACGATGCACCGGTACTCGGTATAAAAAATAATAAGAATGTCTTTTCCGCTCTTTAAATTTAACATACTTAATTTCTAGTAAAGAACTAACCAAATAAGAAAAATCCTTCACGAAAATGATTTGTTTACAATAACCATTCTACCACTTACTGTCGTCTAAATCAGGTAGTTAGTGAACAATATATATAATAAAGTCGTAAAAAAACAATCTAATTTCCATACATAATTTAATTGCTTAAATCGAAACCATAAAATAAGATGCAACTATTTCTGATCATTAATTACAGGTTAACCTCTAACACAACTTTATTTTATGAGGATATAAACTTCACATGACTGAGCTCAGGTTAGAGAAACAAGTGATTTTAGTTTATTACTAAAGAGAATACAGAAAATTTGACTTGTAAACAAAAACATATTAAGGAACTAAATTCTTATAAAGCAAATCGTATTTTATAGTTATTACCTTTAAGAATATTATTAAGTCTTATATTATTTTTATATTCATGTTGCTTCATAAACACAAAACATCCCCCTTTAGAACTTTGTCTGTCATGTTAAGAAATGAAAGTAAATAATAAAGCGCCTCTCGTGTTTGTTCGCTCTCAAAAAATTTCACTAATGTCTGTATAGTTGGTTCAACATATCATTTATCACGGAGTAACAATTAGATTTTACAAATTTTTATTAGCCCTTTTGCCTGTTCGTAGAAGGACCATATTACTACACTAGAAATAATTTTACAAGATACGGAGTGTCCCAAACAAGTAATAAAGTTATAGTTGTATTTTTTAAATGGAACACCCTGTATATTATTCTATTTTAGATCTCTACGATTGAAACAAAAGGTAAATTATTATTGTTTTATCACACACTTAATCTGTTCTGAGTTCTTGCCACATTTGTAAGTTGCAGTAAGGTTTACATTTCCAGCTTCAAAGTTTTACTAAATATTTACTGAAGCTTATTTATTGATTCATTTATTGTTGCAACAAAAATTATACTACCTTATAGAGTGTCTCAAAATTTTGTTTTAATAATTGTTAGTTATAAACGGCACAACTTGTTTAATTTAAATGGAACGCCCTGTAAATTTTAGAAGAATCAGATGCATAATTTAATTGTCTATCAAATTGTATTATACCACTTTTTACCTATCCCTTCAAGTTTTCGTAGATAATGCATTTTCTTATAATTTAGATCTCATTTATCAATATACCCATGGAATATTGACATTTTAGATTGTTTTTAAAGCAACAAATGTACAAAATGTACAGGCTAGTAATATTATTGTTTTTAACAAAATAATAATATTGCTAGCCCATTTGTATGCAAAAAGAAAACTATTTAAATCTTCATAAAAAAGTATACCATTAATTAAATATACCACCATTATTTCCACCCAAATATTAATTAATTATATACTTAATTATGTTCGTGAATAAATTATTCAAAATAAATGTGGATTTGAATCAGAAATCAATATAATAATAAGTTATAAAATGAATGTCTTTGTTGTTACAAATAAGCATTTGTCAAAAAATGAAATATCATTTTTAAGGTGTGTGTACTTTTTACCACACTGTCTAATACACATAAAAAATTCAGTTTTTTAGTTTTTGGAGCAATTATTATTAATCAACGCAAACAGTCAATTAATGTAGTTTAATAATGGAATCATATTAATTGATCCTCTTTAACAAATATTTAAACAGTTGTTTTTTATTTTTTAATGAAATAAACAAACTATATCAACAATATTAGTATATGTACTCTTTTAAAATTTAGTACATCTTTAAAAATAATCTAAAATGTCAGTATTCCATGAGTATATTGATAAATGAGTTCTAAATTACAATAAAATTCATTTTCTACGGAAACTTGAAGAGATAGCTAAAAAATGGTATAATACAATTTGATAGACAATTAAATTGTGCACCTGATTCTCATAAAATATACAGGGTGTTCTATTTAAATTTAAAAAGTTATTGCCGTTTAAAGCTAATAATTATTTAAAATAAATATTTAGACACTCTGTATAAGGTAGTAAAACTTTTATTATTGCAACACAATAACTGATCAATAAATAAATTTCAGTAAATATTTAGTATTAAAAACTTTGATACTTTTGGAGAAATGAAGCCTTAAAATTTATACTGCAATTTCACAAAATTGAAAATATTTCAAAAACGGTAAGGTTTAAGTGTAATAAACCTTTATCAAATTTACCTTTATTTTAATCGTAGAAACTAAAAATGTAATAATATACAGGGTATTTCATTTAAAAAAATACAACTTTGATATTTTTTATTTATTTGGGACACTCTGTATCTTGTAAAAATATTTTTAAACTGTAGCTCTAATTGTCCTTCAACGAACCCAAACCTTACAATTTGTAAAAATCTAATCGTTTAGCTACAATACTCCGTGTCGTATGTGGTGAACAACCCTGTATATTTTTAATATATTTTTTAAATTTACATTTTTTTAATTGAAAAGTAATATATTTCATTTAAATGGAATATATTACATAACAATTATGTCAATTACAGGATTTCAAGCTTGTTTCTTAACATTTTTTAAATAAAACGAATTATAAAATTTCAATATAGGTATGTATATTTGTCGTAGGTATGAAAAAAGTAAAATATAAAATGGACAAACGCTTACTTACATTGCAATAAAACTTCCATTTTTAGTTTTGCAATCCAAACGCAATATTTCTATTTCACAAATAAAATTATCCGACAACACTAAAATCACTGAAACTTCCGTGGCTGACAACGAAAACTGAAAAATATAAGGGCACTGTTTGTTTTGGACCTGCATATTAACATTACGCTGTACTATTATGTGTTTGATGATTTGATTTTAACATGATTTTAACTACTTTTGACAATAACTAACTTTTTATCAAAATGACATTTTAGACGTCAACTGACATATATGTCATATTTGAATCTTAAATATTTATGTAATATAATTTAAATTAATATAATGCAACTTTATACTAAGAAAACATTTATACATTCACAAAATACAATAAAGTCTAATAATATAGTTTGAAAACAATGAATATATAAGTTTTGTTTGACATTTCACTTGGCATATCTGAAATTAATTTGAATTGTTCATTGAATTTCGGGTTAGTTGAGTTTTTCTTATTTTATCTTATATTTCTTGTCTGTTTTATAATAATTGGTTTTATGCAAAGTATATGCATTTTGAAAGAAATTGTGTCAATATTTTGAATCTTCAATAAAAAATTCAAAACTACTTAAATATTAACATGAATATTAATTGAGCATCATTTCACTCGTAAGTAATTACATTATACCTAAAGGGTGATTCATGATGAAATGTTAATATTTCTAGTACACGTATTCAGTGCAAAAAAAAACATAAAAATTATATTTTAATATGAAAAATAGATTTTTTATTAAAAAAAATTGTGTATGCACTATGTGCGCATATTTGAAGTGAAACTTCTTCTTAGCTATTAAATTGGAAGATTTGAAGGACATGTTTGAAAAAGTGACATAAAATGCTGTTTTAATATAAATGTTATTTTCAATTTATTTCTGTAATCTGTACATTTTCTGTTTCCTCAATAGCCCGCCAATTTTGTGGAATAGCACCCAAAATACACACTGTTATGCAAATGCCTAATAATGTTAACGCTTAAATTTCTTTAAGAAGAGAAACATTTTAAACCTAACCAACAATTGGTATTTATAGTGGGTTACAGTGATTTTGTAAAATTATACGAATATTCTCGTTGATTATTTTTTTGAAATAGATATGACGATGTTTTCCAATGAAAATGCGAGTTGATTAACTCTAATAATTCTAATTCTGAGCTAGCAAATGAGCAAAATGTTTTACCTAGACCGTTATTCAGAATCTTGTACAAATATACATGAAAATTTACTTCCTATAGCACGCAACCAGGGGATATTGGTACCCAGGTACCCTATCAAGTATATTATAATGCTTTTCTTAGCTTTAAATCAAATGTTTATTTTTGTTTGCGCGATCCTGCTGCGTGATCCTTTTTTTTCTCGCTAGCTCGTGCGTCAAGGCATATGGTCAAGGTCATGTCGTGTCAAGG
This sequence comes from Sitophilus oryzae, assembly GCF_002938485.1. NCBI lineage: Eukaryota > Metazoa > Arthropoda > Insecta > Coleoptera > Curculionidae > Sitophilus > Sitophilus oryzae. The sequence goes on along the minus strand of NW_022147234.1, from coordinate 9,345 downwards.
CCGTGGTGTGTCTCGGCCTTGAATTTTTCTTCCCATCGCACGTAAAGAAGTTTCACTTCAAAAATATTAAATTAAAGCTTTAAGACATTGTATCTCGAAAACAAAGACTGTGTACACATATTTATAAGTATAGACTTTTATGCTTATTTTTGGGTTCTGCATAGTAACTAAAGTATTGACATTTCCTCATAAATTACCCTATATAATATTACGTCTATTACGAATAGTAAACCAATTAATTATTAAATTCCTTTATAGTTAAAAAATTCTACTGATATATCTTTAAATCGAATCTAATATTGCTATAAACGTTAACAATACTGCTACACATTTTTAATTCTAACATCCATAAAGAGGCAACATACGAGTATTACAGCTGTTGTTGGTCCCAAATGTAATCTTTTAATAATATAATACGTATCAAAATAAAGATTAGATATTTTTCACGTTGACATTGGGCTGGGGTACTCTCTGGTTAAATACAGTTGTAACTATAGTGTCATGTTAAAAATTTCATTGAATTTTGATTGTGGATTTTATCTCTTAAATATTCACTCTCCATGCAGTAATTTTATAGCAGTATAGGCAGATTCTTAAATAATAATAACAAAAGCATGTAAAGTACATTAGAATAAGTGTTTAATTCATATTATTTTATTTATTTATCATTTATAGTTATGACGACAAGATTATAGAATAATTAAAATAGCAGCAATATCTGAAAAAGTATAAATTCAATTCAATGATCAATATATCTCAGTAAAAATAAACCAAATTAGATTTAAGTATTACAAACAATCTATAAGCTCAATTATTGTGATAACCTCATAACAAATTAAATCGAACTAGCAATAAATTGAAAATGAAAGAATTTACAGTTGGTCCGACAGAATCGCAAATGTCAAAAAAAATGTAACGATACAACGTTGCCAAGTAATGTATTATCAAAACAATTTGTAAAAAAATCAATTAGATCATTTAAATACTCATACAAATTAATCATTCCATCCAAATATAGAGGAGTTTATCAATTAATTCAGTCAAAATCTGTAGGTAAGCGTTTATCAGAAATCAATCATACATCATACTATAAAATAAATTTTGTTGTTTGTTGTAGCCTTTGAAGTTAAAAAAGATGAAAAAGCTTTAATGTGTAATAAATTAATTATAGAAATAAATAATTATAACTAACTAACCAATAAAAAAATAAACTACATTATATTATGTCCCCGAATTGTCATTACGTTACATTAAGAGGAAAAACTTTTTTATTATTGACATTTTGAGAAAGATGCATTCTTCATAAAAATGCACTTGTTCTAAAATGGTTAATCCTGTTTATACTTTTCCCTATTTTCATACCCTATTAGAGAAAATTACAAAAAAGATGATATTGTGGTTGAATTTTTTCATAAGTCCTAAAAATAAAAACGTGTTTCCATGTAATATAACTTCGATTTAATTCTTTGATAGATGAATATTATTGATTTTGATTAACGTCGTATTTTTGCTGCTGTTAAACTATTACATTTTCCGGTTACTATCATCGCCCTTTCCGTTGCAATAAATTACATAAATTTTATGTTTCTTTAACATTTTAAAACAGTAAAATATGACGTTAATTAAAATTCTATCAATAATAATCTAACCACAATCTAACAAAGAATGAAAATGAAATTATATTACCATAGAGACGCGTTTTTATTTTTTAGATTAAAAAATTCAACCATATTTTCAGGTTTTCTTTTTTAACAAATTTTATTGAACAATAACACAAGTAAGGATAAAAAAACACATAATGTCTTATACTAAAATTCATTTTTCATGATAATGAACATGGAAATTAAAAGTGCACTTGTTGTTCTTTTAGAAATCTGTAATCCTTCCCAGGGATTTACAGATTTTATAGAAGAAGATGATGCTACTGAAGAATGGCAAATATTTGTATCCACTAAAGACACATTATTTTTGGAGCTATCATGAAAAGTTGATTTGTTATTTTCATTCTTTGAAACTGATTTTTCTATGTAAGTTTCTGCCACTGTTGAAGACTCCCATCCTCCTAGCTCCTTTAGCGATAGTAAATCACCACCATTTTCGGCGAGCATGGTTGCTGATGATCTACGAAATGAATGCGCTGTATAACGTTCTGGATTCTCCAAGTTCAAAATTTTTTGCAATTTTCTGCGGTACGCTCCCGATGGTATACCGACGATTTGCTTAACACACTTGCCTTCTTGTAACTAATGAAAAATTTTGATTGTCAAAGTTATGAGGACGCAGGTTGATGTATTTTTGTATAAACCATAGGCATCAAACGGAAGGCCCGTTTTTGGAATAAGAAATTTCTATCTTTCTTATTTTTAGTATTTCTTAATGAGACAAGAATATTTTTCTCCGAATCTTCGAAATCATCAACTGTGAGTGACCAAAGCTCGCTGCGCCTACAAGCTCCAAGAATACCAAGCACCAATACAATTTTTTCGAGTAACCAGGTAATCATCGGCATCCAGTAGAAAATTATTTATGTCATTCTCCGACAGAACTTTGGCTTTTTTGGTGAATAACCTTCGTTTTGCCGCCTCAGAAACATGAACAGTTTACCAAATCTATGAACAAATATAATTTAGATGAGTATGATTAAATATCGAAGAATATAATGGCTTTTTACCTTGATATGTCGATGTTTTCATATACTCAACGCAAGCTTCAGCATGGATATCTTTGTCCACAGTGATGTAGGAGAATACATTTCAGACATTCTTTAGCATAAGCCAGCAATAATGCTTCATTTACGCTGTTTATACTTCTATCCTGCCGCCACTTCAAAAATTGTCATATTCCTGCTGATATCTCTGGTTATAGTCGGAAGTAAATTTTGAGTAGCCGCAGCCGCTTCCTCCTGTATTTCCAACGGAATTTCTCGCGACATCTCGCTATGGTCTATTTTCCCAATTTTTGAAAAGTCCAACTGACAATAAATAGTCATTGTTGCAGGTGACAGACGTTACGATTACCTTAGAAACTTAACGGCCGCCGGCCGTTATGATAACGTCCGGCGGACGTTATATGCATCTTTTCCATTCTGATTTTGCTTATGTTATAATAATATAACAATATAGTATGACGAAAACATTTTAAAACAGTAAAAATATGACGTTAATTAAAATTCTATCAATAATAATCTAACCACAATCTAACAAAGAATGAAAATGAAATTATATTACCATAGAGACGCGTTTTTATTTTTTGGATTAAAAAATTCAACCATATTTTCAGTTTTTTTTTAATTATCTCTAAAACGGTATGGAAATTTGGAAAAGTATAAACGGAATTAACCATTTTAGAAGAAGCAAAATTTTTATGAACAAATGCGTTTTTCTCAAAAAGTCAATAATATAATTTTTTCCTCTTAAACTAAGTAAAGACAATCCGGGAACATACTGTATATCTATAAAAGTACTGTATGATCGAAAAAAAACGGCGTCCAGTTGGCTTGGAAATGACGATCGATGACATTTCCCATATAATTTTACATATAAAATGACAGTGATCTTAATTTCATAGTCGTCGCTGACGCCGTTTTTATTCGATTATACGGTAGAATGATCGAATAAAAACGTATTTAGTATTGCATTTCCTACTGATATGGCAATGCTGCAGCGGTATAAAATGTAATAATCACATTAATAAAATGCATCGATAACCTATTCCGTCAACTGACATATGTAGCCTAATTTCGTGAACCGGGGACACACTTCGATGTCATCAAATCGATGAATGAAGCGGCATAACAAAATGTATTTTAATTGAAAGATAAACAAAAGCTTTTCTAGAAATACGAAAGAAAAGAAGTTGAGCTAAAATTAGCCGCGATGTTTTATATTTAAATCTTATGTAATATGTAAATCATTTCTAAAGAAAAGATAAGTAATACATAGTGTCATGAACTAGATACGAGTACATTTCTGATTCAAGTAAATTATATGGTCTAAAAATGATACAGAGAAATTGTAGAATTGATTGTTATTCTGTACCTTGTATACAGGGTAATTCAAATTCGAACTCCACCACTAGCACTGGGATCTCGAAAAATATAGGAGACACGGGGATGGTTAAATTGGAGCAAAGTTGTGCATTAAGAGTCTGCTGTTCTGGTCGGGTCAGAAGTGCTGTTCTGGTCGGGTCGCTCTCAGGGGTCGGGTAAAGCGGGTGTGTGGACGAGGGAAATACATATTACATTTCGGAAATCTGCCTAATGCTTAGCCCGATCATGTCGTGTTAAGCCACACCCAAAATTCCAAACACACGAGCTTTGATTAAGGCTTTATTAAGGTTTGCAGAGCTTCAGCATTTGCCATAAAATAGCAACCAATTTGTTACAAAACCATATAAATTATATATCACTGTAATCATAAAACTTCAATCTATTTCCGTTTTGTAACGGAATTTTAAATTATGTCTTTATTTTCGAGAAAATTTAGTCCCAACATAAGGAATATTTTGTTGATGTTTGACCATCAAAATCTTAAAAACAAAGAAGTTGTCTAAAATTGTGCTACAATACGGATATAGTATAATCCTTTATCTTTAATTTCCTTCTTAATTTGTGTAAAAATACCTAGTCAGTTTTACATAAAACGTTAAATGCCGAACGCTTATTTTGCTACTTTTTCGGAATAGTGAAAAGTTTAGAAACATCCAAAACTAAGAGAACATTTTCATTGACAGTTTTTTCCAGCTACTTTTCGTCTTCTGATTACCATCATCAACTTTATTCTTTCTTATAGGCGCCATATTCGATTTTTACACATCTATATAGATAAGTTTATTGCGATTCTAACGAGGTACAACAAATTATACATAGTGGCTTTGATACGGCAATAATTTGGAAAAATCGTTTTTTCAATAAGCGACTTTGATTTGGTTGTTTGAAGAAAAACGACTTAAAATAAACTTTTCAAATAATAAAGTATAGTAGAATGGTAGAATGTACACCACGACCTTACAGATCTATTGTGTGTCCCCCTTCCTTGAGTTATAATGTGTTATAACTCATCATAGAGTCCCAAGGCTTTAACAAAAGCCAGTATCTGAGACGGCTCTACGGAGGCCAGCTCTCCATCTCCGACATCAGTCGTACCAAAGTTTATGGCACGAACGGTTGTCGATTGTCGTCTCGGCGCACTCAATGATAAGATGTTCTGGCGTTTCTCCATTTTCCCCACAAAATCTGCATTCGCCGTTGTTTCTCAGCTTCAATCTACTGGAGTGTTCGTTGAGAAGACAGTGTCCTGTTAAAACCGCCCTTACAATCCGAAGATTGTTCTTACTTAAATCAAGGAAAATCTTTGATTTTTCTCGGTCGTAAATTCTGAGAAATTTCTTTGAGTGTCTTAGACCGGTTGGAGGATTCCCATTCCAGGAGACAAATGGAGTCTTCCAGGTTCTTAAATTCCGCTTTAAGTTGGTTTCCACTTAGAAAGCATAACAGTTGTTCTGGTCCAGTTAGTGGAGTGTTCAATCCTTTTCTAGCTTGATCGTTTGCTCTTTCATTGCTTTCTTTGTTTATTTGTTTTTATTCTTGGTGAGCTGGCACCCAAAGTAGGAGGACTTTATTTTCTTTGCCTCATTTGTTCAGCTCCTCTAGGCATTCTTTGATCAATTTCGAATTGATGGTTACTGAGCTGAGCGCTTTTAGAGCTGAATAAGAGGACTATTTTCTGTTATAAAGTATAGAAGTTATTAATATATTTCTGATGTTCTTGCGCCCTGATGTTATTGTTATTACTCTGTATAACATTCTACAAAACGATACACTTAGTTCCAAACTATATTTTGTTGCTGACCTGCAATTTCAAGTCGGCCGATTATTTAGTTGCAAAACTGAAAACAATATATTCTTATGAAGCCGCGCACATATTCAATTCAATAGTAGATCGATTGGTTCAGTATTTCCTCTCAATATATTCTTCAGTAAGAACATAATGATTTCACTTTTGCAACTAAATAATCGGCCGACTCGAAATTACATGTCAGCGCCTAGCCTAACTGGTCTTACTTAAAACCTGTCTATTAATAAAGAATTATGATCTAAGTTTTGTAAAAAATACATTCCTGAAACTAGTACATTGTCACGAAACGATATCATCACGAATCCAATGCTCTTCGTGATTTAAAATCTATTCACGACGATAGAGAGTACCCTTGGCAACAACAAGAGTCTTAAAAGAAGTACTAGAAAAAAATAGTTCTTAAACTACCCATCTACAAATTTTTTTGGTAGATACCTACTTATAATCTGTCCAACGAGTCAGGAACGATTTCGACAAAAGACATGAAAAAATGACAGAAAGTACAAATTGATCCAAAATGATTGAAATGGTTGACTAATCTTATTTTACTTATTTGGTTCGGTATGGTTTAGCTTATCATATTATTCCAAACTTTATATTGGCTTATCATCTTTGTTGCTTCCTTTGTTGCTTCCTTTCCTCCAGAATTTTGAAATCATCCAACTATACGTCTTTTTATTTAGTAAATAATTAAACTCTACTCAAAATGCGTTTCTTTTTATCAAAAATCACTCAAAATTCTATTCCTCTCCGTGCGACAAAACTTATATCGACGATACAGCTGTTGACCAAAACTATCTTTATTAGGCAATTCAGTGGTACAGTGATGGCGTGCTCAGTATACTTAGTGATTAAATAAAAAGTATAATTACTGGTAATATTACGGTAACATTGCTAATTTATAAAAATACAGCTTTATAAATATTATTTTCTATAACTAGTCAATGCAATGGTCCTAGTTTATAATTACGTAAATCATCCTCAATATCGTCTTCTGGTTCTTCTTTTTTCATTCGTTAATTGAGTCAAATCTATTACTTCGAAATCGATATCTTCTTCTTCTTCCATTTCTTTCCCAGCAGCTTCTACCATTCTTAAATGTTCTTCATTTAGTAAATTATAATTATGGGCAATATAAGTAGATAAATTTTCCGGTTCCAGGGTAAGGTTCTGCGCGCACTGCATCGGATCGGACCGACCAGCAAAAGCGACTGCGACCATCGTACATATAGACGGCGCCGGCGTCCAAAACATTTCGGCCTATAGCCGATTCTTACCCTTACCCCTGGGCAATATAGTAGAGTAAATTTGCTCTTCTCGGTCCTTTCACCGATTAAGTCTGTTTCTTCTTAGCCGATAAAGAACTCCATAACTGCTAAAGGTTTTTTCTGTTGCGGATTTTGACGATGGTAAATTTAAAATATCTACAGCTAACGTACTTATTTTATAGCTGGGCAAATGAAAAAGAGTAGAGCGGGAAAAAAGCAATATTTCCAATGTTACCGTGCTTGAGGTAATATCACGTAATATTACTAAAATTACCGGTAATGTTATCACTAAGTATCCTTAATCTAAGATCTAATACCTAGACAAAAGTTACACTATGCTGTTCCTCCAGTAGTGATATTGGCTACACCCGGCCAACAACAAGACGTATCTAGCTACTTTACACTCTAAGGCCTAGACGAAAACAACCGTAAGAGATAAAAAATGAAACAAAGGAGAATAAATGCTGAGCAAACGACTTCTGTAGGTCTAGGTCCCCGGCACGATCTGCATATTCAAATCACGATTTAAATAATAAATCCCACCTTTGGCGATGCGAGACGATCAATCTGGACGTGTCAATTTGTTTTAGATTGTTTTTGGACGCACTTGCCCGGTTCTTTGACGTGGACTTAACTTAATCTTGTAAGCGATGGGGATGCAATACCTGTCTTGGTACTTCAGAGTAACAAAATATACAGCTATATTACATTCCTGAATAGCGGTGAAGCTTCCATTGATGCGGGTGATGCGTCGCATCTCTTCAAAATATTGTAATACGTTTTTATTTAAAAAAGTCATTGAGATCTCTTATAATAAATTAAAATTCTCAGTATAAATTTATTCAAATAACTAAACTTAATTTCAATTATTTAATCTGTGTATTGGTCGAGCTTTATATATATACAGGGTGAGTCTTAAATATAAATATTTTAGGGCTGGTAGATCTCGATAAAAGAAACATATTTTCTCTTTGTCGTTTTTCAAATAAGTCCAAAATAACGGAGTTATTTTATTTAGAAAATTAAAAAAAATGATTTTTTGTTTAAATTTTGAGAACCACTGAATCTTTTCTAGGTTTTCTTTCTTGTAAACTTAATTTATTACCTATGTTGCCATTTTGTCAATAAATTATGGTTTTTAACAAAAAACTCCGCAAGGACGCATCTCCTCAAGTAATCTGCTGATGATGCTTATGCTCATAAGCATAAGCATCATCAGCAGATTCAAATAATTTAAATCATAAGCATATGCATCATCAGCAGATGATTAAAACTTCAGTTTTGCTGCTGATGATGCTTACGTGGTTAGCGAAACGCGCGTCCAGTGTAAAAGTAAAAGTGTTTTGGTGTATTGTGTTGCATTAGTGTTTTATTTTGCCATTGTAACACCAAAAGTTCTAACCTCCAACTGTAAATTCCTAGTAATTGTTTACATTTTTACATGATGCGTGACATACACTTTAACATAGATATTATAAATTTTATGACATCAGGTCAGTCAACTTTTATTAACATTATGCCTAAAAAAATGTTTTTTAATGAAGTTCCTGAAACTACGCCAATGAGCCAAATCTTAAATTATATGATTGTATTAAGTCTGTGATCAAGTCAAACTGTAAATAAATAAACGATTTGTGTTGGCGGCCCATAAGAGCGAGGAAGTCCAATATCGTCGTTGTTGTCGAAGATATGAAAAAAAGTTTTATTTAAATGTTGCATGGTTTATAAAGTGTATCCAAAAAAAATATATTTTTTTAATTGCTGATTTTAAATTGCAATAATTGGATTCAGCATAAAATTTTGCATATAGTACACTAATTTTTTTTGAAGCACTATGCAGATGCGGTGTTGGCATTCTATTTCATATTTACTAAAACGTTGGGTAAAACACTATATCCGAAAAGTGGTTAAAACTAGAGTAAATTTAACTTTATTAATAATTAGCTAAATTTACCTAAACATCAAGGATAACAAAAAAAAACCAACGCCACAAAGAAAGCGAACAAAAATTTACATTATTTTATACAGGGTCATTTTTATGGGGTTGCCAACATCGCAATATTTAAAATGCTAACATCTGTATAAAACTTTTTTTCATATCTTCGACAACAATGACGATATTGGACTTCCTCGCACTAATGGGCCTTCCTGTATAAATTTTGCCCGTTTATGTTAAGTAAAAACAAATTTTAGTTGTTTAGTTTATCTTTTATACATGTCTT
>NW_022147233.1:0-9783 GCF_002938485.1 Sitophilus oryzae | reverse complement strand
TCCTTATCCAGACATCTATGAATTGCTTTTATGATGTCGCTGTTATAGAGAAAAGTCATACTAAACTACTCAAATCAATATTGCATATATTTTAAAAATATATTAATTTGAAAAAAAGGCACCTCGAATTCTCTTGTTATATTTTACTTGAAATTTATTGGAAAAAAAAGTAAATAATAGGTAATGTTGTTTTTATATTCCTTACAGCGTTAAACCATTGCGTAGGGTGTTTCAAACTTGGCTAAAATCATAACGTTAATATAGCAGCTGAGAAAAACTACTTATGCCACGAGATACGAGGAGAGTTGAAAAAAGTAAAATATTTGAAAATTTTCGCCCTGTATTTAAGGAAGTAAGAGGTCTAGGACCAATCTGTGTATAGCATCTTCAGTTTCATAAAAAAAGTAGCACTTGATGTGAAACCGCATATTTGTAGCTATACTCGTATACGAGAAACCCCACAAAACAGATGGAATTGGGACACCCTGTACAGAGCGTGTGCGACCTCACGCATATACTTGTGATGCGTGTTATCAGTTTTTCACAAGTACCTACACGGGGCACACTTTGTCGCTGAATTCGAAAGACACAATTTGAGAGATTAAATCTTGGGACAATAATACTGAAGGTGACATTGCCATTAGTTGACACTTTTTCAATTAATATACAGGGTGAGTTTTCTACGATGCTCTCTATGGGTATCTCGGAAACTACTGGAGATAAAGAGTTGGTTAAATGGGGAAAGAATTGCAGTTTTGTGGAGTCATAAATTTGCGCTTTTCAGATTTTTGAATAAGTTCATGGCTTACTAGATATTAAAAAAAAACAAATTTTGGGTATTTTAAAAATTGCCCCTAATTCCATTATAATCTATTTTAGGCAAAAAGTTTTCAGATAAAAGTTGTAGATAACCACATCCCTAATGAGTTTATGTTCTCCGATTTTTTCTAAAGCCTGTCATTTTTGACATATGACACAAACATATGTTTTTTTTAAATGAAAACCATAGTTGCCAATGGCTTCATAAAAAACGTAATTTTTAAAGCTTTTCAGCGATATAAGCTATAATATGTTTTTTTTCACAAAATTACTGAGTTATAGCCAATTCTTATCTTTCTCGACTAATTTCACTTAGTTGGTATGGTGTTCTTATTTTGTAATGATTTATAAATTATAAAAAGACAAAATATATTATTAAACGGCTTTTTACAATTTACATTAGATAAACTAAAACTTAACTTATTAAAAATAATATCACTACAACACTTTAAGTTATTTTAGAAAATGTTCAAAAAATCCGCCATTGTTTTGAGTACACCAATGCATCTTTTTATAACTGAATTTCTAGCTCTTCGCACAGAACGGTCGGTCGACTTTATTAAACTTACTTCATAAATTTTTTTGTAAACCTTGTTGTTAACCATACCGCATAAAAGAATCTAAAATGGATAGGTGAGGTGATCGGGGAGGCCCATGCAATTGATCCATCTCTTTCTATCCCTGAGTCTACATAATTACGATATACATAATTTTTAACATTTCTTACATTGTGGGGGGGGGAGGGTGGTGTGTCATAATTAAAGTCATGCTGGAACCACTCTGTTAATGCACGAATATCTAAATTTAATTTTTCTAATATGTCTTGAAAACCGTTCTCTAAAAAACGTAAGTAACGTTACCGGTCAACGTATCCGAAACCGTATAGCCAAGAAGAGTTGAACAAATAATCCTACACGCTTTACAATTACATATTTACAATTTTTGTTTAGTTTAATTTACAAAATTTGGATGTGACAGTTTCATATTTCTGCGAGCATCGACGATTGAACTTGTTTCCATATGGCTAAGTTAAATTAGTCAAGAAAGATAAGAATTGGCTATAACTCAGTAATTTTGTGAAAAAAAAAACATATTATAGCTTATATCGCTGAAAAGCTTAAAAAATAGCGCTTTTTATGAAGTCATCGCCAACTATGGTTTCCGTTTAAAAACATATGTTTGTGTCATATGTCAAAAATGACGGGCTTTAGAAGAAATCGGAGAACACAAACTCATTAGAGATGTGATTGATTATCTACAACTTTTATCTGAAAACTTTTTGTCTAAAATTGATTATAATGGAATCAGGAACAATTTTTAAAATAGCCGAAATACGTTCTTTTTTCGAAATATCTAGTCAGCCATGGACTTTTTCAAAAATCTGAAAGGCGCATATTTATGATCACACAAAACTATAATTCTTTCCTCATTTAACCGACTCTCTATCTCCAGTAGTTTCCGAGATACCCACAGAGAACATTTCCAAATAATAAAAAAATAAAATAAAAACTGAAATTATAAAAAGATTATAAAAAAATATATAAAACTAAAATATATATTAAAATTTAGAAAATCTAAAAATTAGTGGGGTTGCAGTCGGAAGGGTTGAAAATAGAATTGATACACTTTGTTAATTGTCAAGCTTTCGAAATTTATTCATTCCTTCCTCAGGACATCAACGTGGATAGATCAAATGGATGTCAGAGTTGTCGTTTGTCGGTTGCTTTGCGCCGTCACGCCTTAGATTGATAACCGCCCCAAGAGAGCCCCCTTCACGATGGAGTTTTCAATGCATCCCACAAGCCAATTTTTGTTAATGTAGTTTTTTATGAAGGTCTCCTGTACCCCGTTGATGTCCTTAGGAAGGAATGAATAAATTCCGAAAGCTTAACAATTAACAAAGTGTATTAATTCTATTTTAAACTCTTCCGACTGCAACCCCACTAGTTTCTAGATTTTCTTTCTCACTAGTCAGTCGATACTACTCTCTGCTTATTAAAATTTATATATTTAAGGTTATATTGTATGTTTCTTAAGCTAAATGTTTTATTATTAACACTTTGAAGAAAATGCATTTGTTATAAATAAAATTGCTTATATTGAATTGGTTAATGCCGTTTTACATTTGCAAATTTCCATACCGTTCTAGAGAAAAATAGAAAAAAAATGAAAATATAGTTGAATAATCTTGAAGTCCTAAAAATCAAAACGCCTTTCCTGCAGATATATTTTGTAGGGACCAGTTAGACCTACTATAATATTGTAAAATCCCAACATTAAGAAATTGGCTTATCAAGTTTTTCCCCTGGACCCTTCAATGGTGATTTACAGCGTATTTTTTTCCTGTTTTAGTATATCAAAGAAGCACAAGATTTATTTAGTTTAATGCTTCAGAATAGGTGATTATAAATATTGAATTATATATTATTATATTACTAAATTTGGAAAAGTATAAACAGGATTTACCATTTTAGAACAAGCAAAAACTTTCATGAAGAATGTGTTTTTCTCAAAAAGTTAATAATAAAAAAGTGATTTCTCTTGTAAAGACGATTCGGGGTCATAGTGAATATATTCTTTTCAGTAAATTATTTCAATAAATTTAATTTTTTTATTAAATATTTTTTTTTTGTATTTCACACGTTTTGAAGATACCAGGTGTATTCTGTGCTTGAACCTAACAGAAACACACCTTCTTTTCTATTATCTTGCGCCAGTTGAAAAGTTTTGCTGATGCGGAAATGAATGCGATTAGTTTTTTTTTTAAATGTATCCTATCTTTCAACAATTTTTGCTTCACAGAATATCTTGAAAGAAATATTACTGCTTGAAGATGTACGAGAGATATTAAATATAATCTGAGTATACGTATGGTTAGCGATAACGCTTGTAAAAATTTAATCTTATGATCTCTTCGTTTTAAGTGGGTGCTCCAATAACAATTTTTATTGTTATAATAAAAAACACTTAAAGATGACGATAAAAGACACTCATTATCTGAAATAATTATTAAACAAACATAAGCATTTTTTAGTAAAATGCGAAAACAAAAAAATAGGTTTAAAAACATATTATGCCATAATCATGAACATTTGATCACGTTAATATGCATAACAAACTAATTGAATGATAACAGAATTAATATACGGAGCGAACAACAATGATTGAAGTAGCTAGCAAAGGTGGCGGATCCAGGATGCGGGAAAAGAGGGGCTAGACCTACAACTTTACCCAAAGTACATAATCCAGGGTCGTTTGTCACAGGGGGGGGGTGATGAAATCGACATATTTTTTTAATTTCTTTAATTACATAATCTTTTTTATAAACACGATAAATCTTTAAAATCAAAATCCTTCTAAAAGCAAAAAACTTGAAACGAGACGATCAGTGATGATAACGTCCTTCTTAGGAGCCATACATGTTTTTAGTTTAAAAATAAACCATCTTAAGGAATTCGTATAGATGAATTGTTAATGTCAGATAAGGTTGTTGAGAGTCTTATAAAATGTTATCAGATACATAATATAGGAAGTTAAAATTTATTAAAAATATTTAAGTATAAAGGTATGATCATATAAGTAGAAATTAAAATGTTTTTTTTTGGTGAAACGCATCATTTTGCACCGATTTCAATGGTTTCACTGGTCAGTTAAGTTTCAATGGAGCTCAGAACCTGCCTTGTTACCTACATAAGATTAGTGAATATTTCGGTAGGTATGCAGATGTCCATTCAAATGATGAAATGTAGACAGGCTGGAGGCTGGATAGGAATAGACTGAAAGAGTTACAAGTTTCTAAAGAGATATTTATCGAAAAGTGTATTCTCGTAATTTATTATTTAAGAAATTCTTAGGACTTGTAGACAACTCGTTAAAATGGGACTTGCACATCAAAGCTTTATCAAAGAAACTAAGCGCTGACTGTTTTGCACTAAGATTAGTTTCTAAGGAACTTAACTTATCAACTTCTAGAATAGTCTATTATGCCCTTTTTGAGTCGCATCTTCGTTATGCTCTTCTATTCTGGGGTACTTGCTGCGCGACAAAATTTGATCATATATATATATATATATATATATATATATATATATATATATATATATATATATATATATATATATATATATATATATATAAGTATTTTCAAACTTCAAAATAGAGCAGTTCGATATTTATTGGGACTGAACAGTATAATTCACTGCCAGAACGTCTTTAAAAATGTCAAAATACTGACTTTTCCTTCTTTATTCATTTTTGAATATGTTTGCTTAATCCGCAAATATATCTGTTATTCCCGAAAGGCCACCTGACAACTATCCACTTAGAAATGCGGAGCACGATCTTTATCTGCCAACCCCGAGCTCAGAACTAGTTAAAGGCTCAATACTGTACAATGCCAAAAAAATGTACAATCATCTGCCTTTGGATATCAAGTCGCTTGCATTCTTTCCCGCATTTCGCAAAGCTCTGAAATCATACTTACTGGAGAGAGCTATATATGCGGTAAAGGACTTTTTTGTTGATGTTTAATCTTTAACAATTGTTAATTATAAAATTTTGATCATCTCACACACTGGTTAAAAGTCAAGTATTTAATATTTTATAATAACTATTAAGTGATTATAAATTATAACAATTTACAACTTTAAAATTGTAAAATTTTTATTGATACATTTTTTTCTGTTCTGCACGTCTGTTCTATTTGTGATTTTAATGACGTACATTTTTTTTTTGAATTGTATGACATTTTTTGTTATTTGTATATTTTCTGTGCTTTTATTTGTTTTTTTTAAATGCTTTGTCGATTAAGCTATTTTGGCTTTTTGTATAATAAAGCTTTATTTCTTAATTTATGTTTATTATTCTTTTAACTAAGACATTTAAATTTCACGTCGTTTTCTTTTAGAAATGCTTCTAGCTTTATTTTCGTATTAATTTTAAAAACTTATCTCGTACTTTAATTTTCGGCAATATATTTCCTTTACTCAATTATCAATTCTAATGCCAAATGATTACCTAGCTCTATGCTGCATAGCTTTTATATGAAACAAAGAATTAAAAGTATCAAAGGAATGCGTATTGGTTATAATAATAGTCAAAGATAAGGACATTCGCAGAATTATATCGCTGTATTTAGATTGAAATCTAAAACAAGAAGGACTTTCTATAAATACATTTACTTCCATATATATATTTAGATAAGTTTAGCTGACATGTATAACTCACGTGATAAATCTTCCACAATTTTCCAATTTTGATCCAAGTTCCATAATTTTGTTGTGGAAAATTGAACTAATGCGACTCAGTCTTAAGAGTCCATTTCACTAGAAAATGACTCCGAAAATGTAGCAAAATACGCGTTCGGCATTTAACGTTTTATGTAAAACTGGCTAGGTATTTTTACACAAATGAAGAAGGAAATTAAAGATAAAGGATACTATATCCGTATTATAGCACATTTTTAGACAACTTCTTTATTTTTTAAGATTTTGATGGTCAAACATCAACAAAATATTCCTTATGTTTGGACTAAATTTGCTCGAAAATAAAGACAACAATAGTTATTTTACAAATTGGTGTTTATGTTTAAAAGCAACTGACGATTATATTGATGCAAATTGATTAGTTAGTTAGGCAGTCACTAAGGATCTAGCGTAACTTTAGTAAGAAGATTAGCCATTTATTTTTTTCTAAGCCAATCTTTTTTTGAGCTTTGATCGGGACCGGCCTACATACCGGCCCATCTTACCATAGGCCTACCGGGAATGTTCCCGTTTTCCCATATGGCTCATCCACCCCTGCCTGTTAGGCAAATTTGTTTTATTCTTAAAATACCACAGTGATGTTTACTTAAAATAAATTGTTTATTTTGTATAGATTTTCTTCTAGTGACGAAAAGCCCAGAAGCCTTTTCAAGAAATGCCTCTAAACGTATAACGCTCAAACAATAATTGCTTTATGATATTCAACCATCTAATGTCCTTTTTAAGCCCGATGTACGTTATTGCTAATGGTGAACAAAATAAGCCACGCGTCCCATTGTTTAACAAAATATTTACGTCTGCCGTTCGTCTAACGACTTAATTCGAAACGAATCACGTTATAAAGTAATTTGACGGGTCTTAACCGTCAAACGGGGGCTCGCAGCGCATTAATATTTCGGCCACGCGACCTGCACGCGCCTCCGTCTCGCCCATTCTTTTGACAGCTCTATTTAGAACGTACGATATGACATATTTGACACTATCAGTGTCGGCTTTAATATCGAACCTAAAACACCACTCCACAGTCTCGTATCGACGAGAGGATGCTACAGAAACACTTTAATAGTTGATTGAGGAAAAGGGGATGGAGCTTTGATGGCAGTTCGATTGGATTTCAGGCGGTGTCTTTATTAAAACGACTTTGAAGCTGGTATATTTATTAAATGATGAGATCGAATGTCGTGAGTGATATTGGAGGTTGTAGAGGCAGGGATATACAGGGTGCTACGAATTCGAGGTACGAGCATTGGTATCTCGGAAACCGTAATAGATACGAAGATAGTTAAATTGGGGCAAAGTTGCTCCTTGGGATGCTCGCCTAGATGCCATCAAAAAAGTTTTAAAAATTTCGAGGATTGCTGAGTTTTTTTGAAAAAATGGATTTTTTTGAAAATCAATTTTATTTTTCCTGTCGTTATTTTTTGGAAAATCAAAAAACTAATTGCACATTCTCATAGCCACTTTATTAGGGCTATCTGATAGTATTTTTAGATTTTCAAATTAGCCGATAATTTGTGAGATACAGAGGCCAAGTTAATTTTTTTTAAATACGGACCTGCATTTTTTATTTGAACTTTTGAAAGAACTCGGTCTTCTGAGTACAATGATGTGCCACACTTGATACTTTTTTTTTGTTTTGGTTACCTTAACAATAACAAAACTATTTAATTATTATTTAAAATAATTTCAAGACCGACTCTGTTTTTTTAAATTATTTAATCTGATTATATTCATCGCAACAATACTGATCAGCGCTAATTAACATTGAATAAGGAAAATCGAGCCAATTGAAAGATTCAAATAAATAATATCCAGGTCAGCAATTTAAAGATATTATTTCTACCTTTTTTATTGTGAACTTGAAATCTCAGTGTATCTAATCATATGCATAATATTCATCGTAGTTATTATAAATAAATCAACTTCTACAAACTAGTTTCTAACGCTCTACATGTTTGAAGGGGTTATCACCTTCCCTAATGCAGAAATGTATTTTTCGTTCAATCTTATTTATAGCTATTTGAATTGCTCTTGTCATTGTTGAGTTTGAAAGCTTATTATATTAATTAAATAGTCTTCTTATTGTTAAGGAACCCAAAACAAAACAAAAATTAAGTGTGGCATATCATTGTACTCAAGAGATCGAGTGCTTTCAAAAGCTCAAATAAAAAATGCAGGTCCGTATTTAAAAAAATTAAGTGGGCCTCTGTATCTCACAAATTATCAGCTAATTTGAAAATCTAAAAATACTATCAGATAGCCCTAATAAAGTGGCTATGAGAATGTGCAATTAGTTTTTTGATTTTCTAAAATGTAACGACAGGAAAAAATAAAATTGATTTTCAAAAAAATCCGTTTTTTCCAAAAAACTCAGTAATCCTTGAAAATTTTAAAACTTTTTTGATGGCATCTTGGTGAACATCCTAAAGGCGCCACTTTGCTCCAATTTAACCATGCTCGTATCGATTACGGTTACCGAGATACCAATGCTCGTACCTCGAATTTGTAGCACCCTGTATTCACCGCTAATACTAAACTAATTATTATTAACTAGCTTGGAAGTCTGGAGTGATTCATTTTAGACTCCACATTGTTAAAAATTTTATCAAAGCCTAATCCTAATGATATTTGGCCTTATACAGAGTGATTCAGGGCCATGGCGCGTTAGACGTTTATGGAGAACCGGTGATAGGATTTTTTGGAAAATTGGGATTTCTCATAAAGGCATCTGCTGCATCTGTCAAAAAAAAATCAAAACCCAAATAAAATTGCGATATATCATATTTCTATACCTATACCTTCTGGTTTCTTCAGTAAGATTTAGATATAGAATTAATATCGTTTAAATTACTTTGAAAGGTAATAATAATATTATAATTTTTCGTTTAAAGAAAATCGTTGCCATGACAAATATTCAAACTTGATAAGTATCAATTAGAGATTTCTAAAATTGTCATGGTAACGGAATTCTTGAAATGAAACTACTGAAAATCTTACTGAGCCCTAACAACTATATGTTGGGACAAGGCAGTAAATTTTCGCTTAAAGGTATTGTGACTATAAAAAAAAAATAAACCTAGATTGTTCTAGATTTCTATTTTGATCGATATTATTAATTTATTTTGTGACAATTTCAATTTATACCAGATTTTCTAATTTGTAAATTTCTTGCTGGGAGGGGTAATTACCCCCATTACCCCTCCCGTATATGCGCCCCTGGGACAAGGTCTTTTTTTGCAATAAAAATAGTACTTTGTTAAAACGACTTAATTTATTTTGTTTATTATTCTAAATTCAAACATTACAATATGATATAGACACTTTTACTATACTTTTATAACTTTGCAAACAAATCACTTTTGATAATAGCTTATTTTGCCAAAATCAAGCCAAATTTGCTGACAGCTATATATTGGGACAGCACAACAAGAAATTTGTTTAATACGAAGTTACATCAACTTTCGCATTAACAACTGCCTGAACTCTTAATGGCATTGTATTTACCAAAGATTGGATTGAGGAGAAAAATTATCCCAAATTTCGTGCAGTTTTGTCCGCAAATCAAAAATTGTTCGTTGAGGATGGTTTCTTAAATATTGCTTCATTTTATGCCACACAGTTTCTATAACATTGAGGTCCGGACTACTTGCAGGATAGGATAGAACTTTTATATTATTATTACCGAACCAATTTTTAGTTG
>NW_022147232.1:0-4833 GCF_002938485.1 Sitophilus oryzae | reverse complement strand
GCTTTGCTAATGCTTAGCAGGAATAAAGTGCGGATTACAACAGGCCTCTTGCCAGGACACATGGTTGTCAAGTGTTACCTGAACAAGCTCAACCTGTATCAAGGAAGTCTTTGCTGCAGACTCTGCGATAAAGATCCTGAAACAGCGGAGCACATAATATGCCATTGCGAGGCTCTGGATCGCAAACGACACTTTTTATTTGGAAAAGCTAGGCCAGAACCGGAGGAACTATGCTCCCATCCTATCAAGGACCTGCATAAGCTAGCGCAGGGCACAGAGATAGGAGAATGGGTGCAGATATAGAAAGGGGACAAACGCAGTCGCAGGGTTTCCGGCAAAGGACGGCCCCTTGTGATGGAAAAAAAACCTCTGTAAAACCGTCAGACCTCACAATTCAACAGAAACCTCAGATATTGGCCATATTGATTGAATTTGGACACGTCAAATATTTTAAAAGAAACATTTTCTTGCACTGACATTGACTTTAATTAGTTAAAATTAAAACAGGCTGTCAGCCATTTTTTAAAAATTGTGAAATTAATAAATTACCCCTGATGAAATGAATAACTATGAATAACTCCCATAAATAACTATTCAGCGTTTCTTGTAAACAAGAAATCAGCGTTAAAATGATTTAAACAAATCAAAAATTGTAGTATAAATACTATAGAAATTGCATTATCAATACTACAATACTACAGACATTGTGGTATTAATACACACTTTTTTCATGTTTTTTTGTTTCTTCTTCCTTTTCTCGCTCATTCTAGTAGTTTTATTTTAATGGAACTGTGTGGTAACGCTAACTTGATAACGGTCAGTTACCTGACCAAAACGTTATGTAAAATGTTAAAATTAAATTAAAGACAATGTCTGTCTAAAAATGTAAAGGTTGACGAAAATGACATGCTAATATTCAAGGAGATGAATCTTGGACCTATTCTAAGAAAAAAAATTCATATGAACATATGTTCGAAACATCTTAACTTGGACTGGGTCCTTTCAAACTGGATGGAATGTGTCCATCAGCAGTTTACCATTAGCTGAAGAAGTATGATTCTTCGATTTTGGGGTATAAATTTATTATTAAATTAGATTATTATCATTAAAAGAATATATTAAAATCGAATTATAACGAGCAAACTTTCCTGGATTGGGGCCTTTTGAACTGGATGGCATGTGCCCCTCAGCAGTTTACCATTAGCTGAAGAAGTATGATTCTTAGGTTGGGGGGTATAAATTCATTATTAAATAAGATTATTATCATCAAAAGAATATATTAAAACCGAATTATAACGAGAAAACCTTCCTGGACTGGGTTATTTCGAACTGGATGGAATGTGTCCATCAGCAGTTTACCATTAGCTGAAGAAGTATGATTCTTCGGTTGTGGGATATAAATTCATTATTAAATAACATTATTATCATCAAAAGAATTATGTGCGAATAAACTGAATAATTATAACGAGAAAAATTTCCTGGGCTGGGTCCTTCGATCTGGATGGAATGTGTCCATCAGCAGTTTACCAGTAGCTGAAGAAGTATGATTCTTCGGTTGTGGGGTATAAATTCATTATTAAATAACATTATTATCATCAAAAGAATATATTAAAACCGAATTATAACGAGAAAACTTCGTGGGCTGGGTCCCTTCGAACTGGATGGAATGTGTCCATCAGCAGTTTACAATTAGCTGAAGAAGTATGATTCTTCGGTTGGGGGATATAAATTCATTATTAAATAATATTATTATCATCAAAAAAATATATTAAAACCGAATTATAACGAGAAAACCTTCCTGGACTGGGTTCTTTCGAACTGGATGGAATGTGTCCATCAGCAGTTTACCATTAGCTGAAGAAGTATGATTCTTCAGTTGTGGGGTATAAATTTATTATTAAATAACATTATTGTCATCAAAAGAATTTATTAAAACCGAATTATAACGAGAACACTTTCCTGCGCTGGGCCCTTTTGAACTGGATGGCATATGTCCCTCAGCATTCATTATTAAATAACATTATTATCATAAAAAATATATTAAAACAGAATTATAACGAGAAAACTTTCCTGCACTGGGTTCTTTCGAACTGGATGGCATGTGTCCATCAGTAGTTATACAGATATCTATATATATTGTCCATCAATGTTATACAGATACGGACGAAAAGTTATTAGTCTTCAAACCAGTTAAAAATATATAGGTGGCGCCCTCTACAAGTAGGAGTCAGAGATATTGACATCAAAATCAAATTTCTCATGCCAAAAATCTCCCAGATTCCAATTTTCATCCAAAACGTTTTGTAAAATGTTAAAATTAAATTAAAGACAATGTCTGTCTAAAAATGTAACGGGTGTTCCTTAATGACATGCTAATATTCAAGAAGGTGAATCTTTGACCTATTCTAAGAAAAAAACTTCATGTGAACATATGTCCGAAACATTTTAACTTTTTAGATACAGGGTGGTAAAAGTTTCTAATCGTTTTTTCAAAATATCTGATCTTATATTTGATACACGTCTTCCATGCACCAAAATGCTTATTTTGATACACAAAAAAAATAGTTTTAGATCTTAATTCCCTTCCAGCCGATGCAGAAATGATTTCCACACAACAGTCACCGCATCAGATTTACACTTGACTTTATTTTTTTAAGCAAAAACTATGCATCGGACGAAAAAAGTAAAGAGATAAAAATGTTTAGAAATGAATGGAGATTTTGAAAATAATTTTTATTTTAAAAGAAGTCAGTGGAGTACTATTTTTTTCTCCAAATATATTCAATGGAAAACCGGTATGGACTGCACTGGTTGAATTATATAAAAAAAAATCTACACCAAAAAGGTATTTTGATGCATACAAGACGTGTATCAAGTGCCATAAAGATATGTATAATAAAATCAAAGTTATTATGAAAAAACGTTTTTTTAGAAAATTTTACCATGTTTAGGACATAAATTCATGTGAAGTTTTTCTCTTAGAATAGGTTCTAGAATCAAAAAATCAAATATTATTTCAGTTTCACTTTTCAAGTTAAGACAAGCGAGATCAACAAATATGTCTTGGTGATCGACGTTAACATGACCATATACTTCGAAACCGATCAATTCTGTTATTGTCAAGCTTCGAAGCGTTCTCGGCTGGCATACGAGCCAATAAAAATATTTATGACATCGACACGCTCCATATAAGACCGGAAAATTAGCCTTTTTCATCCATAAAGTCGCTTATCTTTATGAGCTTGTCACGGTTTCTGTAACGCGCACCGGTTTGAAACTAACTAAATAAACGGTCAAAGTTTGCATCAGTATAATCAAAATTTACTGGCATTATATTGTATTCTTGTTTATAACGAGGATTATAGTAATACTAATTTCTATAAATATTACGGTGCACAAAAAAACTATTTTTTTTTTCTTTTTAGTTACCGCGAAAATATCGTTGAGAATAATGAAAAAAAAATGCTGGTAAAGTTTGAGCCTCCTCACAGGTCGCAGTGTTTCCGGCAGAGGACGGCCCCTTATTGTAATTGAAAAAAAAGTTTAAGCACAACACGGGGAAACAATTTTTTTGTTTTTGTAATTTTATTGCGTTCTAACAAATCAGCGTTTTGTAAAAATCGATACATATTCTAAAATATGATATTTTATGTTTTTGATCCAATATTTCGTGATAAAATATAAAACATTGTGGACCCATCCCAGGAAAGTTTTCTCGTTATAATTCGGTTTTAATATATTCTTTTGATGATAATAATGTTATTTAATAATGAATTTATATCCCCAACCGAAGAATCATACTTCTTCAGCTAATCGTAAACTGCTGATCGACACATGACATCCAGTTCGAAAGGACCCAGCCCAGGAGATTTTTGTCATTATAATTCGGTTTTAATATATTCTTTTGACGATAATAATGTTATTTAATAATTAACTTATACCCCTAACCGAAGAATCATACTTCTTCAGCTAATGGTAAACTGCTGATGGACACATTCCATCCAGTTCGAGAGGACCCAGCCCAGAAAATTTTTCTCGTTATAATTCGGTTTTAATATATTCTTTTGATGATAATAATGTTATTTAATAATGAATTTATACCCCACAACCGAAGAATCATACTTCTTCAGCTAATGGTAAAATGTTGATGGACACATGCCATCCAGTTCAAAAGGACCCTCCAGGAAAGTTTTCTCGTTATAATTCGGTTTTAATATATTCTTTTGATGATAATAATGTTATTTAATAATTAATTTATACCCCACAACCGAAGAATCATACTTCTTCAGCTAATGGTAAACTGCTGATGGACACATATGATCCAGTTCAAAAGGACTCAGTCCAGGAAAGTTTTCTTGTTATAATTCGGTTTTAATATATTCTTTTGACGATAATAATGTTATTTAATAATGAATTTATACCCCCCAATCGAAGAATCATACTTCTTCAGCTAATGGTAAACTGCTGAGGAACACATGCCATCCAGTTCAAAAGGACCCAGTCCAGGAAATTTTCTCGTTATAATTCGGTTTTAGTATATTCTTTTGATGATAATAATGTTATTTAAAAATTAATTGATACCCCACAACCGAAAAATCATACTTCTTCAGGTAATGGTAAACTGCTGATGGACACATTCCATCCAGTTCCAAAGGACCCACTCCAGAAAAGTTTTCTCGTTATAATTCGGTTTTAATATATTCTTTTGATGATAATAATGTTATTTAATAACGAATTTATACCCCACAACCGAAGAATCATACTTCTTCAGCTAATGGTAAACTGCTGATGGACACATTCCATCCAGTTCGAAAGAACCCAGTGCAGGAAAGT
>NW_022147231.1:0-7989 GCF_002938485.1 Sitophilus oryzae | reverse complement strand
CAGATTTAAATGACCACCATTTCTCAACACTGGGACTAATGGCGTCTAAGAGGCCAAACGGTCCAACCAAAAGTGAAGTTAGATCACAGAGAATTGACAGAAGCGATGTTGACAGCGCGCGCTCCCACAGAGCGATACCATAAATCCTTACAGCCGTAGCTACTGACTAGGCTTATAGCTGGGAACGTAAAAATTACGCGTCAAATAATCTATCCGGCCTGAACGAGAGGGAATCCGGTGATGATAGGCCAGACATCATATATTATATATAAAAAAAGACATGTAACGAACTAAAAACGTTACAATACTAAAAATAATCGTAATGCCCATCACTAGTTCAAATTGGCACCGCTCGAGCGGTGCTTTCTCAGGCATTTTGCGGCGTTCGTTGTGGCATATATTATCCATTACGTAACAAAAAATTACGTTGGTAAATAACTGATTACAAAAAATTTACGCCTAAAAAGGCTTATTTATAGAAATATAAAAAATTGAGTCGAGATAATCATGGAATGAACAAAAATCGTTTTCTTTATAGAGAATTTTAACAGAGCTGTACCCTGAACATATGATCTTAATTATTATTTGTTATTTGCTCGCCTGTCATTGCAAGTATTGTGAGCTACATCTTCTGTGACAAGTCTACAACCATTAAAATAGAATAAAAATTCCAAAGAAGCAAGGCTCGTACCTTTTCGGCAATATACTCATATTTAACTCTCATTTTAAATCTGACATTTAATGGCCATACGGTAAAATACCAGATAAAAATCATTGAGTTGCTTTGATAAAAAAATTACTGTTGAAAACCACATACAGGGTGCGTCTCAAATTTTCTCTGTTTTTCCAAGGTTTCTTGATCAAAAATTAGTGTTTTTAACACAGCCATGGCACCCTATAATGAAATTTGAAATACAATTTTGTTTTAAGCGAAAATAATAGTAATTTCGTATCATGGGTTTTCATTTTTTTAAATTTAGCGAAATATTTGAATTATTCTTTTAAGAATTATAATTTGTTACTTTCAAAAGATTCTCAGGGCAGGTTGATTTAAAGTTAATTATACGAGTAATCAAAAAGTTTAAAGAGAAAATTATCGGAGCAGTTTCGCTCTATTAAATGCTTTATTTTCATCGCGTCATCCCCTTTAGAGCAACGCGGACCCTCCGACGTTTCCACTAAACGCTCGCCCTCCTCCTCCATTATCGTCATTAACTAAGCAGGGAGTAATAAAAAGATCAAAAAGTTTCTATCCTGAAAGAGTCGATAGTTAATTTTAATGGAGGAAAAGGATGGAAACTGTAGGATGAACATGGCTAGACGGTGGAAATAATCAAGCTCCTACCTGACTCTTTAGGGAATACTTTTAGAGTAGACCAGGCATTTGAGAGGCCCGTCTTAATTTTGACGCATTCGGAATATTAAGGAATGGATTGTGTTATTCACCATTAACCGCTAATATGTGGAAATGGAACATAATTATTAAAGTGCAATCTGGCATACCGCTATGCCATTTTTGTAATTTATAACACAGTATAAAGAAAAGCAACTTCTTTTGTCAGGTGCAGGTAAGAAAATTAAAGTGTATGTAAAAGATCTGATGATACAGACCTTGTAGACACTATTTTAGATTTTTATAATCATTAAGGAATTATTACCAATTACACAAAATTATTACCAGTTACAAAATGAATTTATCTTTTTTTGCGTGAATAAAGAATGAAAATTTAATTTTTATAATGTATAAAATTGTTATATTTTAATTTAACATAACTAGGTATAACAGCAAATAACATTTGCGAAAAATAATACACAGCTCGGGATCTTTACTACCAGATAAACAAAAGAATTAAGTTAGCATGGAATACTTATGGAAGAAACTCAATCGTATTTAAATCTAGAATGCCACTCTAACTAAAGAAGAAAACATTCGACAAATATGTACTAAGTATCAGTCATGGCCTATGCGTGCGAAACCTGGATATTTAAAACGGACATCATAACGAAACTGCAGATCGCACAACGCTCAATGGAACGAAATATGCTGGGAATAACCAAGAGGGATCTCAATTCTGGACTTGAAATCAATCGACTGGCTCGTGAATTATCTGGCTGCTAAGGGTGCCCTAAGATTAAGGAAATCCAATCTCTGGAACCAGACCAACTACGGTCACTCGAGAATATTGCCAGTGATAGGAAAAAACATGGTGAACAAGAGTCCACATCTGCTAGACCAGAAAACGGACTATATGCTCACCAAACATGATTTTGGAGAAAAGATAAAGATTCGCATCCCGACAAGGGGAGAATGGGAAAGCAACCGAGTAATGAACACTCAAGAGATAGCAGTCTACACAGATGCTTCCGCAAATTCAGGGGGCACAGGTGTAGGCAGTCTCAGAGAAATAGACATCCGACGATCTTTGAGGCTATCGGATGGCTGTAATGTTCTACAAGCAGAGGTTTACGCCATAAAGGAAGCGGCTAGATGTATACGAGAGAAAATTGCTGATAGACAAATAGAGGATATAGTGACATACTCTGACAGCTTGGCCGCTTTAAGAAGCGTCACCATGCAATCAGTGAGATCGAAAACTGTGATGGAATGCCGAAAAGCACTGTCCTGGCTGCGTCGGGGCGGGGCTACTCTGTGCTGGGTGCCAGGCCACAGCAATCTGGTGGGCAATCAGGAAGCAGACAGACTCGCCAAAGACGGGGCCAGGGGAGAGGCCGTGGCAGATGACCCAACACTTGTGACGATCAACACACTGAAGGAGGCTATAGGAACTACCATCAAAGACAAGCACCAAGAGATGTAGCAACACCGTGAGGACTGCGCTACAGCTCTAAGACTATGGCCAGCGGTAGATAGCAAAAAGACAAAACAACTACTAGAGCACAAAAAGGACCTAGTACGTATAATTGTAGGTGTCGTCACTGGAAAGTGTCCCACGGGGGTAAACCTCGTAAGATGGAAAGTTTCCGACGACGACTACTGCAGAGAATGCGGAGACGAAGAAGAAACCATAGAGCGCCTGTTGTGCCACTGTCCGGCACTGGAATACCGACGCTTTAAAACTTTAGGGCAAGGTTTTTTGGAGGGACTAGAGGAAGCAGCAGAAGCCAACATCCCCGACATCGGGAACTTTGCAAAGAGCTGGAAGTGCTTTAACGCAAAGAAAGAATGAGAGGAAGGTTTGGTAAAACAATACAGGGGTATCGCAATGGGCCCAAGGCCTCCGAGTGAGAGATCAAATATGATCCCAAACCCCAGCAACCTAACCTAATCTAACCAAGAGAGACTGTAAAAGAATAGAGTGGATACCCAAAAGACCCCAATAGATGTAATCCACAAAGTCATATCACTCAAATGGCAATGGGCAGGACACCTGGCAGGAGAAATAAGAGATCTCTCGAAAAGGGCGAATCTGAGGTGGGACCATGATATTAGGAAATTAGCGGGGATAACTTGGGCTCGCATAGCCAGCAATAGACAACAATGGGTCCAATTACAAAGAGAAAATCTAAATATGAGGGGGACTACACCATAATTGGAAATGGTTGAATAAGCTAAAATGATGATGATGATGAAATACAAAACTTGCATTTCCTCATTTGCATATTTGTTATTGATGATACGAGTTTATTGATGATATGCATTTCCTCATTTAATATATTTGTTATTGAATATACGTTTTAATCAATAATTATATATTTTTATATAACATGTCATAATTGAAAAGGAAACCTAGTACATACAGCGTCCCTAGCCGAAAACCCTCTAGGCTTGAGTCGCGACAATATATTATGTATTTATTCCCAACAAAAACATTAAATTATTAGGTATTAATACCTAATTAATAATAATAAGGTAATTACAAGCCTCCCTATACAGGGTTGTTCACCACATACGACACAGAGTATTGTAGCTAAACGATTAGAGTTTTACAAATTGTAATTTCTGGGTTCGTTGAAGGACTATAAGAGCTACAATTTAAAAATATTTTTACAAGATACAGAGTGTCCCAAATAAATCAAAATATCAAAGTTGAATTTTTTTAAATGGAATACCCTGTATATTATTACATTTTTAGTTTCTATGATTAAAATAAATGTGTGTTTAATTGTCTATCAAATTGTATTATACCATTTTTACCTATCTCTTCAAGTTTTCGTAGAAAATGCATTTTCTTATAATTTAGACCTCCTTTATCAATATACCCACGGAATATTGACATTTTTATATTGTTTTTAAAGCAACAAATGTACAAAATGAACAGGTGCTAAAAACGATGATATTACTAGCCCATTTGTATACAAAAAGAAAACTATTTAAATCTTTATAAAAGAGTTTACCATTAGTTAAATAAACCACCATTATTTCCCCCAAATATTAATTAATTACGTACTTAATTGTGTTAGTTAATAAATTATTCTAAATAAATGTGAATTTGAATCAGAAATCAATATAATAATAAGTTATGAAAATC
Source organism: Sitophilus oryzae (assembly GCF_002938485.1). Lineage (NCBI taxonomy): Eukaryota > Metazoa > Arthropoda > Insecta > Coleoptera > Curculionidae > Sitophilus > Sitophilus oryzae. The sequence goes on along the minus strand of NW_022147231.1, from coordinate 3,499 downwards.
AACGCCTCTGTTGTTAAAATAAAACTTTGTCAAAAAAATGAATAAAATTTTCAGGGTGTTACTTTTTACCACACTGTCTAATACATACGAAAAAAAAAGCAATTACTATTAATCAACGCAAACAGTCAATTCGTGTAGTTTGAATACTGGAATCATTTTAATTAGTCCTCTGTCCTCTTTAACAAATACTTAAACAGTTTTTTTTTAATTTTTTTAATGAAATATACCAAACCAAACCAAACTATATCGACAATATTAGTATCTGTACTCTTTAAAAATTTGTTACATCTTTAAAAATAATCTAAAATGTCAATATTCCATGGGCATATTGATAACTGCGGTCTAAATTATAAGAAAATGCATTTTCTACAAAAACTTGAAAAGAGAGGTAAAAAATGGTATAATACAATTTGATAGACAATTAACTTGTGCATTTGATTCTAATAAAATATACAGGGTGTTCCATTTAAATTAAACAAGTTATTGCCGTTTAAAGCTAGTAATTATTTAAAATAAATTTTTAGACACTCTGTATAAGGTAGTATAATTTTTGTTATTGCAACACAAAATTTAGTAAACAGAAATACTTCAGCACAATATTTGGTTCTAAAAACTTAAATACGCCTAGAGAAATGAAGCCTTAAATTATTTACTGCAATTTCACAAAATTGAAAATATTTTAAAAACGGCATTGTTTAAGTATGATAAACCTTAATCAAATTTACATTTATTTTTATCGCAGAAACTAAAAATGTAATAATATGTGGGGTGTTCCATTTAAAAAAATACAACTTTGATATTTTTTACTTATTTGGGACACTCTGTATCTTGTAAAAATATTTTTAAATTGTAGCTCTAATAGTTCTTCAACGAACCCAAAACTTACAATTTGCAAAAATCTAATCGTTTAGCTACAATACTCCGTGTCGTATGTGGTGAACAACCCTATAATAATTTCAGTTAACAATAAGAAGTACACTGAATTCCTTTCGTAGAATATTCCAATCCCAGCGGATAATCTGCTGTCTGAAAATTTTGAAATCAATCTTTTTCCACTATTGCCATTAGACTTTAGCCGGAAAATCCTTCCGACATGATCAATATTATATGGAAAACTTCGGCGGCGGAAAACTATCAAGAAAACTATTAAATCTCCACAGCGAAATAAAGTGGTTTAAAAGTGCGGAACTTTTTCAAAAGGTAAGCGCAAGCAGAAATCGGGCAGGTTGTAAATTTAAAATAAAAGTCTACTCGATCGGGCAGGCGGAGGTGAAGTGGCGGCTAATGAAAACTTTGTTGGAGATTTTTTCTTCTTTATTTCTCTCTGGTTCAAAAGACGTCTTCATAAATCAGAAGTTTAATTATTCATTATCTAAGTTTAAGAATTGAAATAAAAATCTTGGGCGCTCTTTCCTCTTTTATTTTCTTTATTTCGGCTTTGTTAAGTTTCCAACAAAATAACTGCATTCTTGATGAATTATTAAAAAGCTATAAGACCGGAAAAGAGTACTTAATAACTTTAACGTCTTAACAAAAAATAAATATCTTAAGAAGATAAAAGTATATGCTAGAAAAGAAATATTTAGAATTGTAATGTATACTTTCAGAATTAGATATCTTAACTTTGTACAGGATGTTTCTCTTTCTTGAAATTATACGGTATCTCCGTTATTAGTGGAGATATAATAATGCGGTTTGCACAAACCGGTTCCACTTTTTTGTCAAACACAAGATGCTGCAAACAAAATTTATTTACAACCATATAAGTAATGTTCACATTTCAGACTTTTTGAAGGTTGGAAAATGTTAGTTTTCTAACTTTTACTTCTTTACCAACGCCCACGGGTGGAAAGTTTACTTCCCTCCCGCCAACGGGAGGGAAGTAAACTCTCCACCCGTTTTTGAAAAATTTGAAATTTGTTACATCCTCCGTATCACTGTTACTTTTTACGTAAAATACAGTGGTATAGTCGGTTATTCTACGGAAAGGATATTTTGAAGATATAGATATGAAAGTTATCTTTTCTTAAATAGAACCACCTTCTTCTTCTTCGTAAGAAAGTGTGAGAAAAAGTACTATCCACGTTTAGTTTATGATTAGTGATGGAAATTCATTTTTTTACAGCAATGTTACCATTAAAAGCATTCCTTTGCTCTTGGAAATAGTTAATATGTAATGTTTTTGTATGTCTCGCCATCATTGAAAAGTCATATATTTATTGTTTTTTTGGCTGTTATTCTAGCAGAGATGGTGTTAAGTTTAGAAGTTGTATCGGTTGTCGTATATTGTTGGTATAATTGAACATAGAGATCAACTTCTGATTTAAAACCATCTCTGCTAGAGTAACTGCCAACAAACAATAATAATATCACTTTTCAATGACAGGTGATATTATAAAAAAAAACATTATTTCACTTGTGTTGCTTTAAAAGGCATGATCTTAATGCTCAAATTGTAATGCCGGGTCCAGACCAAGGCGACAAAAAATAAACACGATTTTGAGACAAAATCAAGACAAACTTGCGACAAAAAATGGGTAATTCTGACAAGACAAACTTGAGACAAATTGTCCACACCGCAAGGACAAAAGTACAACAAAGTCAAAAGTTTATTTGTTGCGAATGAGTTTTATTAACCATGTGTGATTTCCCTGGTCTCCTACAGTTGGCAGCACACGCCATCCACGCTGCGTCGACAACTTGTTGTAAAATATATGAACAAAACAAAGACACTTTGATTTTTACCGACTCAAGACGGGACATTGAAAAGTCTCCGAATTTTGAAACAAAACAAAAATGAGAAAAAAATGTCACAGAAAATAAAAATGTATTGGATTTGTAGCAATTTAGTCATAAAACATGAATGTTTCTGTCTTGTCGTTGTAATAGCCTATTTTGGATATTCAATAGATAGGTTATTAATAATAAAATAGGTTTGTCCAGATTAGTTATAGAAATACACACACCGGAAAAATCTAGGGATATCATTTTATTAAAGTTAAAAATAAATGTTTTGAATAAACATCCACATATTTGTAGGCCGATTCTTTCTACTTCGATTGAAACGAAGTAGTCACACTAGTTATTTCTAAATTTGGGATATTTGCAGAAGTGTTTGCATTTTTTGTCAAATGTATAAAAAGCAACTATCATCAATTGTTCAAATTTAACCTGTACTGGCTATGTTATTATGATAACTGCCCAGAATTCATTCAAATAACTCTATTTAGTATTAAACGACATTATGGAGCGTATACATCTTAACAGAGACGAAATGCTAATGGCCATGGGTATGCTCGAAGTTGGAATGCGCCAAATCGATGTAGCTATAGCATTAAATACAACGCAAAGTGTAATATCGCGATTAAGTGCACGCTACCGTGAAAGTGGTGATGTTGCTGAAAGGCACACAGGGCGACATCGCATTACTACCCCTCAGCAAGATCATTTTTTACAATTAAATGCTCGACGCCGATCGACTCTTACAGCACCAGAGCTT
>NW_022147230.1:0-4604 GCF_002938485.1 Sitophilus oryzae | reverse complement strand
ATCAAAATCCCACGTTTTCAAGTAATCAAATTGCTGAGGTGGTTGCCCTGCCCACAATGCCCGTATTGTTCAAGAATATTTGAACAATACTTTTCCCAACCGTTTAATTAGTGGATATGGAACTATTTTGTGGCCCGCTAGATCACCAGATCGTTCTCCCAATGATTTCTTTTTATGGGGTTATGTAAAATACAAAGTGTATGGTCATAATAGGGCTAATAATCTGGATGAGCTTCAAGTAAAAATACGAGAGGCTTTCCAAACTATTAGCCCTAATATGTTAGCCAATGTCAGACGGGGATTTTACGACCACCTAGGCTTCTGTCTAGCACAAGACGGTGGTCTTTTTGAACACTTGTTATAACTTTTTTTTATTTAGAGTAATATTATAGTTTTTTTTTGGGGTTATAGAGAATTTATTTATTTTTAGTTTTGGCTTGTAAACACACTCATATAATAATTATTTAAGTATTTTTATTTTAAATGTTGCCTTAAGTGAATGTAAACACTCAAAATGAAAATAATAAATACACGGCACTCCTCGCGTCATATTCCTAGTCTGTCACGACCGACCCGTCCAAGCACAACTGCAACTGCCTGACCAGCCGACTAGCTGGCAGTGACTCTCGAGTACGAACGCAAAACGCGTAAACGTAAATTCGTCCGGCAACTTGCTATGTTACTAGTAGCCTGGTCTTCTCTGTATAGCTTATTTTTTACTACCTATAACATCGAATAGGAATATGCATCAGAAAACAAAAAAGAGTCTGATGTAGAATTAAAGATAATATATCAAAACATTGATGATTATTAATAGTAGATTATCTAGACAAAGCTTTTCTTGTAGCAACGGTATCTATTTTCAAAAACACATCAAAGCAAAATGAACAACGGATCGGTAAATAATGATATCTCAAAAGGAGCTTTCGCGATTGATTTGGTGCATATTGCCCGGTATCACGCCAACTCTGCCTTTAAAATACTCTCTATTGGGCTTCAGTAAATAAAGATTTTAAACTGATATTTACGTTCAACTGAAATTTTATCTAGCTACAATCGCGACATTCTTACGAGGGAACTGTGTCCAATATTTCAGTTTACCAATACATTTACAGAGTGTTCCAGGTCGAGGAAATTCCTATAAACAGATAGTAGATCGGCACACCAATGCGTTACAGCGATTTCTTTTTAATATCCTTACATTAATTTTTTGTAAATAAATGAACCGAATCCGCATATTTTCCTTACACAGGATTTTATTCTCAACTCAGAAGGAAGAGAACTGGTGGAAAAAAACAGAATTAAATTATCCTGAGTGATAAGTCACAGCGACATCCCAGGCAACGAAAAAGCCGATGAACTTGCAAGGCAAGGATTATCGGAATCCTATCTGGGAATACCCAACTACCAGAATCGTAGTGCAGTAAAATTCTGGACCAGCGAAAAGGAAAATGTCCACTGGAGAAACAGTCAGGGGCAGAGGCAGAGCAAGGCTTTTATCCAAGGACGTAATGCTAAAACCACAAAGGTACTGCTAATGCTTAGCAGGAAATAAGTATACATCACAATCAGACTCTTGCCAGGATATATGGCTGTCAAGTGCTACCTGAAGTGGCTGTCAAGCTCAACCTGCCTCAAGAAAGTCTTTGCTGGAGACACTGTGATAAAGAACCTGAAACAATGAGACCCATAATATGTAACTGCGAGGCTCTGGACTATTTTTTGGCACTTCCTATTAGGCACTTTCTATTAGGGAAAGCACGGCTAATGTATTAACCCTCGGGTAGGCGCGTACTTTAGAATCACACGACCGGGCGCGTAGGTTATTCCGTACCGCATTTTTTTTAAATATTCTGTAACATAAAATATTTTATTGTAAAACTTAGCGTGCAGTAACAAGCAACATTTTAATGCATATTTACTTCATTAAGGCATAAAAAACTTACACGTATTATAAAAAAAAGAACAAACCGAAACATTTTTAGTATTCAAAATAAAAAAATGCGAACTAACAAAAACTAAATCATACCGAACATATAATAAAATGAATCAAACAGAACCTTTTAAATATTTAAAAAAATATATATTTTTTGCTTAACCACTGGAAGAAGAAACTATCATCTAAATGTCTAGTCTTCTTCTATAGGGAGATATCTACCGGTAATACAATTATTGATTAGTTTACCACTGTGGTTTTTGAGAAAAAAATTGTTGCATTAGTTACAACAGAAACTTAAGTATTTTTTGGCCCGATATACACTGATGCTCGGTTTATGTCGTATTGATTAATATATGTTTTGGTGCCTGAAGAAGCGAAAATAATGTCGCGAAATGTCGCAAAAACATCGTTTCCTATCAAGCCTTCTCAAACACCCACGATTTTTTTCTCTGGGAAGAGTTTCTATATACTGGCCCTTTCCGTCATTACTACAGGTTATATATAACATATATTTAACATATTATTATAAAATCAATAAAAAAAAAATAACAATTTAAAATTACACCAAATACAGCAAAATAATTAAATAATATGAAAACTATTTTACTAACATAACCGGTCGCATAGCATAATTTGGTGCAGAGTATAGGGATAAGAGATTTGGTGCAGACATTGAAAGAGGATAAACACAATAGGCCTTGAACGTCGCAGTATTTCCGGCGTAGAACAGCTCCTTAAATTGAGAGAAAAAAAAAACAGCATGATGTTCTGTTGATGATTTAAAACAAAGTAAATTAAAAATTTATTATAAGAAAAAAAAAATTAATTAAAATTTTATTATTAGTATTTTAAATAGTATTTTTCTTTATTCTTTGTATTTTTTTTGCTTCCGACGACGGAAAGATATAAACTTTCCGAAACGTTAAGCATTTTTTCCTTTGTTAGGCAAATTTGTATAACTGTAAACATAAATTCTGACAAGCAGTGTCCGTTTAGGTTTAACGCAGAAGTGTTTACAAAAAATAACTATTTTATTTTGTAGATTTTCTTGCAGTGCAGTGGCGAAATATCCATAAAGGATTTTTTTGGAGAGATGAATCCGCCACTAGGTATAGACATTTTTAAACAAAAAATGGTTGACATAGTTATCTAAAAATTACGTCACTTTATAATTAGTGTTTCTTTTGCCGCTTTAACAAACCCATCCTAAAATTAAAATGGAGAAGACGAGAATAAAAGCGGCGATTTAATTCAACTTTAGAGCTGAGCAAAATCAAGCTCTGTAGCCACTCTGTCATGGCCCATCAGGCCTAGTCGCTCCATTTCTCTAATTACGCCACAGAGCGAGGTCCGGGTTCATAAAAAGACAGAATGCCGGACATAATGGCCGGGCGGAATGGCGGACAAATTAAAATTCGGACGTGTTTTGTGCGGTTGCTGCGTGGACGGGTCGCTGTATATATGTAAAAGTCCGTCGTTTAGAGTAGGCTGGGAGTTTGGGAGCATTCCTTGAAATTGTTATTTTTGTGGCAAATTTTAATAAAATCCTATGTGATATAGAGGGATTAAAATTTATAGTTTTAAATTAATAAGGCTAACTAAAGTTACTTGCTTAACCTAACCAACTTTCAGGGTCTGTAAATTTTGATAGTTATACTTATGCTGAGTTACCTAGAAAATACCTAAAGCTAAATATGGTGTTAATACGGTGTGAGTTTTAAATAAGTGCCAATATTTCTAGGTGTGGTATATTTTGACCACAGAATTTCGTCGTTAAGATTTTTTTTGTCTGAAAAAAATATTGTTAGAAATTTTAATTATTTTCGGAAAAAAAATTATCAATTATTTTTACTTTTTTTGATAATATGGCATAGGTAATAGATTAAATTTAGAAGAGGGAACAAATAGAAAAACAGAGGTTTTCAAAATGTGAACAAAATTATGTTTTTAATTTAGTAAAATAATTCGGCTATTTTCCACATATTTGAGAAATGAGAAAGGCGATTTGTATGTTATTTAGTATTTATTCTACTATTGGTTTGGTACAGAGTTACTACATCTAGAAGAATAATTTATCAGAACTGAAATTAACAGTGACATTATTGCGAATTTCAGAATGACTAAAAGACTGCAAAATAGTTAGTTGTGCAGCGTGCGGTAGATCCTGGACTATTTTGCGATACTTTCATAATCTGGAACGGAACCGATAGACAGTTGGATTTCTTCCTCAATCATCTGAATTGACAAAATGATTCCATCAAATTTACGATTGAAAAAAAATAAAAAATAAACTCTGTCTGTCGTTTCTAAATGTCCTTGTTAGCAGAAATGTGGGATCTAGAAAACCCACCTATGCGGGACAATATTTAATTTTTCAGTCAAACCGTTCTAAAGCAACTAAGAAAGGAAAAGTTAAAACTTTATGTCATCGAGCAAATACCATATTACACAGTGACCAAGCATTACTTAATATTGAATTAAATAATATTAAAACGGATTTGCTTCAGAATTGTTACTCTGAGACGTCCGTAGACAAAATTGTATCAAATTGTAAAGCTGACTCATTGGTTCATCGACCTGGGGAGGATGCTCTCTCTCTCTCTCTCTCTCTCTCTCTCTCTCTCTCTCTCTCTCTCTCTCTCTCTCTCTCTCTCTCTCTCTCTCT
>NW_022147229.1:0-4229 GCF_002938485.1 Sitophilus oryzae | reverse complement strand
ACGACTCTGACGAGAAATACAACACTGTCTTTCGTTTCTCAAGTACACCTAAACTCTCCGTATCATAGCCGGGTAATTTTTTTTATTTTAATGAAGCTATAATTAAATTAAAAATATATCGTATTTAAACTTTTGTATATTTTATTAAGATTTAGGACAGGTTTTTTTAAATAAAAGTTTAGAAAAAACGTCTTAGAATCCAAAAAGGATAAAAATAATAAAATACACGTTATTTCTTCTATAACTTTTATAATCGACATTACGTAATTTTTGAAATTAATAATAAATTATTAATTTTAGTAAAACATTTACAACCCCTAATATTAATCAAAACAGGATCTATTCCACAGATATAATAGAATCGGCGACAGGGAGAGAAAAAGAATATATAATTGTTGTAATTTTTTTTCTGGTTAGGTGATGTCTTATTATGTAAATTAGAGAAAACATAAATCTGTTCCATTGAAGCAAAGAAGGTGATAGGAAGTGGATAAAATGAAAACTACATTTATTTAACTCGGTACTGTCTTTATTATAACGGGTGCGTCCCAAAAGTGGCTCATCCCCCATAATTTTTTTATATTTTCAAATAAAAAAACAAGATTTAGTATATTAGTATATGACATTAATTAGGATTGACTGACGCATTCAATTGCTTTTGGTCACTTCCTCTTTCACCGGAAATGACTATAACTTTTAATTTTTAAACGGCACCCTCGGTTTATTTCTACTTTATTCGATAGAAAATGACACTCTGAATAGAATGACATATCAAATGTCAACTTTTGACATTTTTGCATATGGTTTAATTGTAATTGTAACACGCGGTTCATAACGACAATTTGACTCGAAATACCAAGTGTGTGGTATCAATATATTCATAAAAAAATGCTTTTTGAAATATGCTAATGAGTCACCCTTGTTTCGTTTGAAAAAATTGACATATGTATGATTAAAAATACGATTTGTACATCTTTTAACCGGCCTAAACAAGACACGAAACCCATTAGACGATCAAAACTATTTTTCCAAGGCTCCTTGATTAAAACTTAGTGTTTTTAACAACACCATGGCACCCTGGATTGAAATTTAAAATACGATTTGTTTTTAAGCGACAATGTCAAAAGTTGACATATGATATGTCATTCTATTCAGAGTGTCATTTTCTATCGAATAAAGTAGAAATATACCGAGGGTGCCGTTTAAAAATAAAAGTTATAGTAATTTCCGGTGAAAGAGGAAGTGACCAAAAACAATTGAATGCGTCAAGCAATCTAATTAATGTCATATACGATATGTTACTTCTATTCAGAGTGTCATTTTTTATCGAATAAAGTAGCAATATACCGAGGTTGCCTTTAAAAATAAAAAGATGTAATCATTTCGGTGAAACAGGAAGAGACCAAAAACAACTGAATACATCAATAAATCCTAATTTATGTCATATACCTATAACATACAAATCTGTTTTTTTTATCTGAAAAAATAAAAAAGTTATAGGGGGTGAGCCACTTTTGAGACGACCCGGTATATTAAAAAATATTGTTTCATAATGTAATATCAATTTAAAATTCTTGTATGTTATTTTATATGCTCAAGATAATTTTAGAATAAACCATATTTTTAATAAAATCATTATTAATTATTAACAGGGTTATAATTATGACTTTGTTACAATGTAAGTAAGTAAATAATGTAATGAGAAAAAATTCAGATTTTACATTTTACTAAAATATTATCTAAATAAGCGCCTTTCTACAACAACGCCACTGGCTCCCAATGGGCAAATTGAGAGTTGTCTACCGGTCGAAAGTCGTTTCAAGACTTAAATGGATTATTTAAGTCAAATTTCTTGCAAATTTGGCACTGGCGAACCATATTTTATAGTTCTTGAACAGAAAAAGTCAATAAAATAAACACTTAAGGACTACAAACTAAGAAAATGCGTTAATACAGCCGGGGACATAGCGGCATCAAAGCTTTACCGCACACTTGCCACGCGTACTACAAGGTAATAAATGAATGAATAGGCTCCCTCGCCTCTAATCGGTGTTATCATATTGTAAAGAACTTATCCTTTTTAAACAGTATCCGACTTATAATTTAGTAGTATAAGGACTATTTAATACATCTATGGAATATTAAAACCTACTTTATTAAACTGTAGTATTAATATCTCAATATATGTGTATAACAAGAAAAAAATATTGATAATATTAAAGACGTGACAACATAGGCTGGATGAGGAAGGCTCGGTCGACTGTACCCAGAAGTAAACATGTGTACAAAAAAGATTGTTTGACCGCGTTGAGATGTAAATAGTGTAGTCTATATTTTATTTTAAGTCTATGGTTGTGATAGATTGCATATAATTTTTCGTGTCATCCAAAGTGTACTAAAGATGGGGGTATTTTAAAAGAGTCAGGTATGGAGTTCTTCATCAAGCTTCATGGATCTGCATCATAGTTCCAGTTTTGCCGGATCTATATCTTTCTAACCTTTAATTTTAATTTAATTATTTTTTTTCATGAGGCAATCCGCATTCAAAAGTTTTGTAGTCCGTTAGGGAAATCTGATATTTCGATTTTGTCAAAACCTTATCACATGACTTAGTTGTTGTATTTATTTGGTAGAGGTACCTTAAGGTTCAAATTTATGACTATGAGGCGAAGAATTACGAACTTTACATACTGTTGCGGACCCGTGTGGACTCGACCTAACCTAACTATATGTCCCGCCCTCAGATGACCTTCACATCGCATTAAAACTGCCGCATTGGGACTGCTCTATGCTTAGAAACAAAATTAGCGTCGTTTTACAGATATTTAGTATATTTAAGAAATAAAATGACATCTGTTTTATAAAAAAAACTAAAACTTTTTTTGAACGTAGTCCTCGTCTGCTGATTTCTTTGACGAACCCGTACAATCATAACATATTCATAATTTCTTGAATTTACGAACAAATTAACAACACTGGACAGAAACTTAAAATAATACAAAATAATTTCGAATACGGTTACTGTTCCGCGAAAGTAAACTTAAAAAACAGTAAGTATCACTCAGTTGCAGTTACAATTCCTTACTTATTCCAATACTCTCCAATACTGCTTTATTTTGCTGTATGTTTTTTAACGTGGCCGTGCATTGCTGACAGCCAACCTGTCGGTAATGCAGTTCCGCGGATAGGGGTAGATACGTAGGCAATATTCAATAGGATCTGCACCCATCAGTACCGGCACTGGAGAGAGGTCCGTGGATTCATATCCATCCGGAGCTACTCATCTCTAAAGTGTACACTAAAGATGAAGGATGAAACAATTTTACCCCCGACTAACTTTTCATAAATAATCGTTGCTCAATCCAATCTTTTATCAAAAGTGAACGCCCAGTGAAAAGTGTAAAAAGGCCCGTCCTAATATCTTAGTTCACTTCACAATTAGCCACCAGTCGAATCTCCGTCGTTGATTATTGTGTTTACTATTGCAAGTGTTGCTCATTTCTTCACAAACGAGACACACTTTATTTATTAACCTGGCAAAATGGACCTTCAAGCCCATGTCTTTGTCTATAAAGCTGTATAACTTTTGTGTGTATACTTTTTGTAAATCCCGCTTAATATCTGTGTTAGGGTGTGTTCGGATATCATTTCATATTGTTTAGAAAATTTCAAGTACGTTCCGAAATTAGTAATTATTCTTCTTCGTACATTAGGTCTAAGTTCTGTGTTTTCTTCAAGGTTCTTCGCTAGGAACAGTTGGGATGATGTAGACCAGCTTTCATACCATCTTATAGGTGGTCGTCCAGGTGGTCGAGGTATGTTAGGTCGTTTCTCCGTAGCAATTTTCGCCAAGCAGCCATTTGGCGAATGCGCCAACCAGTCATGTTTCTCTTGTTTCTTCACTTCTTTTCCGGTCATGTAAGGTATATCCTGTGATTGATAAGTGTTCGCATTTTTTTGCTCTTAGGAGTCGTTTTGTTTTTTGAGATTCCTAGCACTTCTTATATTATAGATCGCGAGTTTGCATTTTTTAGGCTCTCTAGATACGGTAAGGAATTTTGTTTTTTTACGGATATTTGCATATTAAACAGTTTTTCGGTTTGTTAAAACTTATATAGAAGCATTTCTTCGTCTGCATTTTTATTATCGCCAGCATAACATATTATCTTTATTTCTTTATCTCCCAGACGATATCCTCTCTTTACTTCATTTATTATTTAATCCATTAT
>NW_022147228.1:0-3548 GCF_002938485.1 Sitophilus oryzae | reverse complement strand
AATCAAACGAATACTAAATTTCATTTATCAAAAGCATTCGATAGTCGTGGCGCAACGATAACCATTTAGTCGCACGGCGAGGTTGTCACATATGCTTTAGTATACAAATGAATGAATGATTTTATTCGAATAAAACCATTCGATAGTTGAAATCATTCATTCAGTAACCATTCGATAGTCAATTCATTCGATGGTTCCCATCGCTAATTTTGATCTTCTTGAAGTTGAAAATATTTAGAATCGGCATACCAGCTACAACTAGAAGTCTGCTTTTGACCATTGTCAGAATATTCTTGTATACTCTTCCTTATTAAGGTACTTCAAAGTTTCTTTAAAACACTTGCTACCACTTCTTGCGTCCTGTAGGATGACGTCTTCCATTTTGATGTAAAGTTATGCGACTTTAATGCTATTATAACAGCTTTTGGACTGTTTTTATGTGATGAGTATTTCGTGTATGGTGGTAGATTTTGTTATGTGCAATAATAAATTGCTTTGAGTGTATCGGGACTGACGTGCCCCTAACCCCGAGGCCAATGCCACCTCCCGACCATTGCCGATCATGCCCGAAGGCACCGCGACTAAAGTCGCGAGTTTCGCGAGATCGATGAGGGACAAAATCGCGCGCGCCCACGCGTTGCCACGTCACCGCGACGCGATTTTCGGCGCCGGCAGCGGGCGTCCCGACGCTCGACAACGCCGCTTAGAAGGCCTAAGACAGGGTCCCATCGGGGCACTTGTCGGCGACGGCATCACGTCGAGGTTTTTGAGGTTTACTTTTGTTTTGTCTGGTGTCTTCTCCCTTTGCCTGTTTAGCAGGATTTATTTTAAGAGGATTTTTTATGCTTTTTTTTATTTGCATTATTTTTCCTTTAGCTGAACAAAAAAGAAAACTTCCTAATGTACGCGGAAAGGAAAAGTGTCAGAGGCTACTAGACTCATTTTAAGGGATTCTGAATTTATAGATACTATTTTAAAGTGAAGATTTTCTGGCACCTGATGATCTCATAAAGTTTTTAATTACTACCTGACAACAACTACTGAATGAGGTAAAACCAAAAAGCTTAAACTTTCTGTATTTACCTACTATTTTTTGTATTACCCTGTATATTTATGAAATTATTTTAATGTGTTCGCATATTTTACAAAAAATAATGGAATGTAAATTTCAAATAGTAACACATGGAAACATGGAGCTATTGAAAACACTGGGCTAGCCTGTATATACCGGATGCGTCTCGAAAGTAGCTCACCCCCTATAACTTTTTTATTTTTTCAGATAAAAAAAACGAAATTGGTATGTTAGTAATAGATTAGACATAAATTAGGATTGATTGACGTTTTCAATGGTGTTTTATCACTTCCTGCTTCACCGGAAATGACTACAACTTTTTATTGTTAAATGGCACCCTCAGTAAATATTTCTACTTTATTCGATAGAAAATGACACTTCCAATAGAATGACATATCATATGTCAATTTTTGACATTTTCGATTAAAAACAAATCGTATTTTAAATTTCAGTCTAGTGTGCCATAGCTGTGTTAAAAACACTAAATTTTAATCAAAGAGCCTTGGAGAAATAGTTTTGATCGTTTATTGTTTTTTGTGTCTTATCCTGGCCATTTAAAAGATGCCCAAATCGTATTTTTAATCATATCTCATTTTTTTTCAAATGGAACAAGGGCTCATTACCATAATTGGAAAAAGCATTTTTACGAATAATTTGGTACCACACACTTGGTATTTCGAGTCAAATTATCGTTATAAACCGCATGTTAGAATTTCAAATAACCCGTATGTGAAAATGTCAAAAGTCAATATGATAGGTCACTCTATTCAGAGTGTCATTTTCTATCAAGTAAAGTAGTCATTTCTGGTGAAACAGGAAGTGGCCAAAAACAATAGAATACGTCAATCAATCCTAATTTATGGCATAGACTAACATACCAAATCCCGATTTTTTTAAATGAAAAAATAAAAAAGTAATAGGGGGTGAGCCAATTTTGAGACGCACCCGGTATACGGCTGTAATTTGGTAATATAAATTATTATTGGTAAATAAAGAATGTATAAGAATAATTATGAGTTTTAATCCGGTCCTGGAATTAGATCGTAAATATTGCTCTTTTCTATTATAATAACAACGTAAATAATGCGTTCCTATATATCATCGTTTTTCTTTGCTGCTCAGACATGTTTTGCGGGCCGGAAATTTCATTTTGTAACTTTTCTAGTCGAACTTGAGTTATTTCGAGCTGCAGCACCATCGCATTTTTGCATGCCGTAGCTTGGCGTTCGTGTCAATATTTTTAATTAAATTTTTTAGATGTTTAGACGCGGCTGCTGCCACGGTGTTGGTGGCTTTTTGAGGTCCGCGTCCCTTAAAAAATAATTAATTTTTGATGAACCTGCGCGAGCCTTGACGTTTTTATAATTACCTGAGATTTTTTTCTCGTTTTTTCTTTCGTTGAAGTTCGTCGAACAAATGGGCTGTTAGGATATTTAAAATTATGATGTTAAACTAGTAAATAGTAATTTTTATAATTTAGATTCATTTTAATAGATTAGAACTTCTTTAAAGCAAATATTTGACAATTTTTTTGATGATGTTTGTTTAGGGCTTTTGTTCGAGCCTATCGACTACATAAATATGCATTCTTCGTAATTATAAAGTCGACGTTAAATAATAATTTGTTATTAATATATGAAATTGGTATAATAGAACTTAAAAGTTTATTACTAAAATAAAACTATTACCTATATTACAAACGTTTGGGTATACTAAGGGCTGGCAAAGGTTAGCCTTGGGTCCATATTTCCGTATGTAAGAAGAGTACAATGCGTTTATAATGTACTGAACAAAGAGAGGACAGTAAACACGTTGCCAAACGTACGAAATAAACCGAGAAACTGTGCACATCGCTAAGAGACGTGGAAGGGGATATAGCAGATTTGTCGCAGTTGACCGGACTTGTGTCTAGCCCTAGCAGGCAACTATTAAGCCCGACCAATCACGTTAGAGTTTTTGACAAACACAAATGAATTAACACCCTACAAATAACCACGCTAACCAACCTGATTGGTCAAGCTTAATAGTTGGCTGCTAGGGCTAGACACTTCTGTTGACCGGTCGACCCAATCAATACCTCTGTCAGTACTTAAAATTCTAGGGAAAGGTGTACGTTATGCGTTCAGCTTCACGATTTAATTACGTCTCGTGATACTTGATTTGTTTATTTATTAACGAGTCGTTGTAATTTCCCTATACCTTGAATTTTTTTAAGTGCAAGCTAGAAACACTTGCATTTTTGGTAAAAATAAGTGGAATTGAGTGGGTGTTCGATAGTGGTCGCGCTATTAGAACTCTGAATTCAAAAATCGATATCTCGATGAATAATCGATGAATCGATTAGAAATAATAGATTGTAGTTTTTTCAAGAACTTGGTTAATATTTCTGCTGTATTTTCTTTGTAGACAGTATGTGAAAATCTTTATCAATAAAAAAATTACACGATTGCTGAAAATTGCTATGCTCTAAAAGTAA
>NW_022147227.1:0-3055 GCF_002938485.1 Sitophilus oryzae | reverse complement strand
TTATCTGCAGAATATGCTGCTGAAGTTTCCGGAATACAGTTCGGACCACCCTGTATATCGAGAAACTATGGTTACGCTCGCTGAATTTGACACTTTATGTCAGTTTAATAATATATTTTCCTTTATTATACTTTTGTGCTTAGGCATCAGACTGATTTACTTTAGGCGTTAAAATGACTTTTATATTGTCAATCACGTCGCAAAAATTAATACTTTTATAACGTTTGAAAAAAAAATTGTTGCGATGTATCATTGGTAACATCAAATATATACAGGATGTCCCAATATTCCGTCGACATAGAAGTATTTTTTTTGGAATTAAAATAAGTTTATTTAACACAAGTTAGCTTTATACAAAAATTCATCGTTTGTCCGTTAGAGGGCATCAAACATTTTTTACCGAGATTTTTACGATATTTTCAGATCCGTTATTTCGATTTGAATGAGATTTGATGTGCCTATGTTTTGCTAAGTGCTTTAAACATTAGACTTAAAGAAAACTTTCTCTCAACCTATTCTTTTGTAAACTTCGGCATTTGTGAGCTGTCCTTGAAATTTTAAGCATTCTTTGCTCGATTCTCCGATATACCGTGCTGGCAACTGTTACATTTGAGTCGGCATTTACATGTGTGGAAGTAAATCTCATAGGGATCTTATTAAGTCGGAGAAATGCGACCGACCGATGCGACGCGCGACGGTGTGCTGTTGCGGCGTTGCCGATACGCCTTTCCCTATCAAGTAAAGTAAAATCACGAAACTAGATAAAATCATTAGGTTTCTAATGTTTCTGAGCATCTGAAATGGAATTATAAGGATATTGTTAGGGTGTCATTTTTTTTATAACGAGAAAACGTCAGTAATCGCGATAATTTAAAAACTCAAGTTTTTAACACATAACAGGCCATAACTCAAGAACCACTTTAGATATTGAAACTTTTTATTATTTTCAAGATCGGATATTTTACAATATGTTTACATAAGAAAAATTCGATAAGGTTGTTTTTTCCATTCAAAAATTGTAAACAATCCATCCATTTACTTTTAGAGCATAGCAATTTTCAGCAATCGTGTAATTTTTTTATTGATAAAGATTTTCGCATACTGTCTACAAAGAAAATACAGCAGAAATATTAACAAAGTTCTTGAAAAAACTACAATTTATTATTTCTAATAGATTTCGAGATATCGATTTTTGAATTCAGAGTTCTAATAGCGCGACCATTATCGAGCACCCACTCAATTCCACTTATTTTTACCAAAAATGCAAGTGTTTCTAGCTTGCACTTAAAAAAATTCAAGCTATAAGGAAAATTACAACGACTCGTTAATAAATAAATAAATCAAGTATCACGAGACGTAATTAAATCGTGAAGCTGAATGCATGACGTACACCTTTCCCTAGAACTTTAAGTACTGACAGAGGTATTGATTGGGTCGACTGGTCAACTGCGATAGATCTGCTATATCCCCTTCCACGTCTCTTAGCGATGTGCACAGTTTCTCGGTTTATTTCATACGTTTGGCAACGTGTTTACTGTCCTCTCTTTGTTCAGTACATTATAAACACATTGTACTCTTCTTACATACGGAAATCTCGACCCAAGACTAACCTTTGCCAGCCCTTAGTATTCATGTTTCGAACGATTCGAGGCGATGCATTCGCAGATTCATCTCTTGAACTTTGAGTGTCCATGTTTCTGCTCCGTATAATAGGATTGACCTGACAAGCCTAATTCTCAACTCAAGGGCGAATCTGGGGTTCTGGAAAACGTTTTTCATTTGTAATAATACATTTATGGCCTGTTCTATCCTGGTTTTTAGTTCCACGTCGTTTTTCATGGTGTTAATAATCCAGGACCCCAAATATTCGAACTTATAGACCTTTTCTAAGATATTGCTTTCTATTTTAATGGGAATTGGTACAATTGGCTGTTTGAATCGTTACTGTTGAGTTAGCAGATAAACACTAAAAGCTTTTATTAAAGCTCCCGTAAATATTTTGAATCATTGTATTATTGTGTTGTTAATATAATAGAAGAAATAATTACAGCTGGGGGTTGGAACCTTTGGTGTTACACAGCAAAATAAAACATTAAATCAGCACAATACACCAAAACACTTTTACTTTTACACTGGGCGCACGTTTCGCTAACCATGGTAACATCATCAGCTGATCAAGACTGAGTCTTGAGGTATATTTATTTATAATATCAGTACTAACTATATTTTTTTCTACAATACATAATTTTAGATATAACTATTTCCAGCAAAAAAAAAATCTTGAAAATAGTTAACTTTGGAAGCGTAAACAAAACATAATTTTACTCACCAGTAGATCCAATATTGCCTATTACACCAGATATGGTATCGCTCCGCCAGCACTTTTTAAAGGTTAGGTCATTGTCTACCCATGTTTCATCCAAATAGATAACACTTGGCGATATTTTCGAATTTCGCGTATATATTTATATCTCTCTCTGCAATATAATGGGCCGCTCCATTAATATTTATCTGTTATTTTGACATTTACGCCAAAAAAATCCATTTGATTTTAATAACCCCCTAAGCGTTTCCCTGCCAAAGGAAAATTCGATTCTTCCTGCAATTTTTGCAAAAGCTTTTTAATTGTGGGGATGACTTTGAATTCGAGATAAAATCTATTCATCAAATTCCTGACCACTTGAAAATCAAAGTCGTCGAGCTCACGTAGCCGTTTCTTTCCAGGGCTGGATATCATTTTATCGGGGTTAGTTTCCAGTCTTTTTTTATCTCCTGTGTGATTTTTTTTATAGCCGATACGCTAACTCCGGTATAAAGAGATATCCGCTCAAGTTTATGTTTAAGCGGCAACTTAAGCGAACTCTCTGTAGCTTGTTCGTCGCAAACCCTGTTATGAACACAAGGAAATAAACCAAATGAGATTTCATCCACGTTTATTTACATTTATTTTAGTTTAGCTAAAATATTTAGGTAAAATGGGTGCTTTTCATTTTAGCCAATATTTAATTTTAGTATTCTAATAATTACATTATTATTATTCTACTTACCTATATAA
>NW_022147226.1:0-5003 GCF_002938485.1 Sitophilus oryzae | reverse complement strand
ATAATAATGTACAGGGTGTGCCAAAAAGTTCGCAACAAACGTTAAGTTTAGCATCTTAAAAGTTGTCATTTTTTGCCATTATTTGCATAACTGTGTAGAAATAATATTATATTAGGAGCTATGTTTATTAAGTTTGCTTTGTTTTATCTAATTCTAATGAAAAAAAAATATAAAAAATATTATTTGCTGGCTAAGGCTAATCTGGACTTGACCTACTTTGTTTACGCGGAATAGGAACCGCGGTTCTCGGCCATATCATTGTCAATGACCTATCGATTTGGCGAGTGTCTAAATCGACTCTTACTTACGAGATATTCGTACTCATCCGGCTTCGAACCGGCGTGAATGAGCAATGTATTAATAGATTTTACACTCTTGCCATGGAACAACAGCACGACAGAGTTTCCATGTCCCGTTGATTTTTTGGGTTATTGGGTCCTGTAGCTTTTCCGCGTAAACTTTTTGGTGCACCATGTGTTTATATTTTTAAATTTGGTATGACACACTGCACTAAATGATTTCGCTTCTTACACACGCTCTTTGTGGTTATGGTAGATGTCTAGATGGAGCTCCTCAAGTTCGCTATCCAGAGAAGTAGCTTCATACATGCTTAAAAAAAATGTTCACCGCTAAAAAAATATCCAAAAAGAACCGTCAAGATTCATTTTTTCGGTAGGTAGGTCATATCTCCTCTCTTTTTTTATTAATCCACGAATCTTGCTGTTTTGAATTTTATTTTAAATGGATTTGATCATTAAGTGGTAGATCGTTCCGTTTGATCGAAAAAAAAACGGCGTCAAAGACAGCTGGTGAATGACAATCATGATATTTTTGGCGAGGTCAATCTCTAGACGTCATTTACTAAAAAATGGCATAAAACTTGTCAAAAATTAACACTGATTATAGAAAGATTTAACGTTAAACGATAGGACATTTCCAGACACAAATCTATTTTCAAAAAAATATTTTTTCTCGAATTTTAAACTACACCATTTAAAAATCATTTTACACAATTAAACGAGACGGGTGGCCGTCTGAAAACTCTGTCGTACTGTTAGCAATTAAAGTCGATTTAGACACTCGCCAAGTCGGTAGGCCATTGATCATAATATGTCCGAGGACCGCGGTTCGGATTCCGCGTAAACAAAGTAGGTCCTGTTCAGATTTGGCCTGGCAGCGAAAAGGAGACGTTAATTTAAAACAAGTTTAAAACCTTCTTAAAGCCACCTTGCAGTAAGCGCCATTAAAAAA
This sequence comes from Sitophilus oryzae, assembly GCF_002938485.1. NCBI lineage: Eukaryota > Metazoa > Arthropoda > Insecta > Coleoptera > Curculionidae > Sitophilus > Sitophilus oryzae. The sequence goes on along the minus strand of NW_022147226.1, from coordinate 3,752 downwards.
TAAAGAACCTTGACCTCGCCAAAATTATCATCGATTATCATTCTCCAACTGTCTTCGACGCCGTTTTTTTTATCGTATGGTATATGGAGGGACAATAACTCTGTACTAATCGAATATTTATTCGATTAGTACAGGGTGTTTTTACATGGGTGAAAATTTAATGTTCTTATATATGGAATATTATAAAAAATGTTCTTCGCCTACCGTGACGTGTTTTTATGTGATCGTGTATACACATTAGTAAACAAAGAAATATGAGTGTATATGGTTCTCTCTTAAATGGTCAGGTCTATTAAAAACTCCGATATGGAGAGGTAGGGAGAATGAGTTTCGACGACTGCGCATCCAAAAATTTTCTTATAGCAATCACCTGTCATGTTCGCGCTTAGGTCTACAGGGGAGATCAATAAGTAATAATAACAGAGCTGATAACTTCTAATTTGTTTGAAAATATTTGCCTCTTTTGTCGTATATTTATTGCGAATAGCTAGGTTTTGTGAGATTAGGTTGGTATGTGTTGGAATTGTTTGTGTTTTTTTTTAACTTATAGACTGATATAAACAGCTTTTATATTCATCTGAATTGTTTTTAGTATTTTATGTTTACTAATTTAATAATTATTATTATATTTGGTTATTATTTCCAATCATGGCTTGGTTTGTGTTGTCCTTTAAAATTGTAAGAATAATGGTATGTTAGAAAAATATTAGAATTAGAAAATAATATATCAAATAAGAAATTCTAATTTCTAAACGAACAAACAGCCTAATAAAATAAGAAATATACATTTCTTCATCGTCTTGATAAATACTACACTATTCAATGGTAACATACTATATGTTATATATTATGGTAGCCTAATTAATATTACGCCATATTTTATGAGTAACTAAAGATGACCGTCATGAAACCTATAATCACTATTACTTTCTGACCTCCCCCTGTAGACATGATTTGAAAATATGTGCACGTTCATGCTCATTCTTTCTAGCTCTGATATCTGTAAAAATTATAGAAAAAGGGAACTAATATATTTTAGGCTATTTTATACTAACTAATAATAATTTAATTTAGTACAAATGCGTTTTTACAGGGAATATAACTTAATTGAAAAAATAATGTTTTGGTGTTTGTAGACTAAGAATTAATATTTAAATTATATTCCTAATTTTTTTTTGTTTAATTTTTATTTTTTTATTTCAGCAACATTAACAATTAACACGACTTCGAGGACATTTAGGATAATCAATTTTTTAATATGGAACCTTCCGCGGTAATGGAGAATATACTTATATAATATAAATCGCAACATTTGTGATTAATTTGTTTTTTATATGTGATTATTGCAAATTTTATTAATTATAAATATTGTAAAGATACTAGCTGAAAGTGTATATTGTATTGAATAAGGGTATATAATGTTAAATTAAACCAATTTAAGTTTTTCTGCTGTTTTTTTTCCATACAAGTTTTAATAAACCCCTAAAATTTCGTTTTTAATAAAAGTTGCAAGAAAATTTTTAAATCCTTAATAAATTACTCATGTAAATAATAAAAAAACACGGATTGATTTTAAAATAAAATTTATTTAAGGTATATACCGATATTTTATATACATTATAAAGTCTACAAGTAATATCTCAGGTATGGCATCGTAATATACAAATTAAAAAGTCAACTAATTCAAAGTATATTGCCAAAAAATATATATAATTAGGGAAAACAATATCAACAGCCTTGAAATAATAGTAAAATATTCTGCTGTTTGATAAAGGAAACTCTAAGGAAAAATTTAATATTAAACTTTATACAGGGTGTGACAAAATCTTCGTAACAAATGTGATTTTTTAATATTAAGTTAATACGAAACAAATATCTCAACTGTTGCGAACTTTTTCTCACACCTTGTATAATCATTTTAAATGAATGATGCTCTCTACTATTTTTAAGCTTCCTTTATTAAAGCAAAAAAGAAATTAAAAAAAAATCAATAACGTTTTTTTGGATAGGCTCTCAGGAACAAATAAATGTTACATTTTTATGTTAATAAAATAAATATCAGTCAATAATAGTTTTTAACTGTCCCTTAAATACCTAAAATAAACTGAAAGTTTCCTATGTTTGATATTAGTAACGTCAGAACAATTAAAAGAAACACACTAAACTTTTTTAAGACGATGAAAGAAACGCTGAAAACCAAAAGCTGGTATAAATGTACGAAAGAAAAGTCTTTGGTTTTCGAAAAAATCTAAAATTAAAAAATCCATCCAACTACAACATTTCCATTGAAAACACCGATCTAAAGAAAAACCAGCTCTGATTCTTATGTAAAATGACCTGAATCCAAATATAGCTCCAGTTATCGCTTTTCAAATAAGTCCAAAATAATAAAGATATTTTACTTTGAAAATTTCTAAAAAAAATGATTTTTTGCTTTAATTCTGACAGCCGCTGGATCTTTTCTGGGTTTTCTTTCTTGTAAATTTAATCTATTATCTATGTTTATGGGATCGAAATATCTAAAAATATTTGCGCTTACTCACCCTGTAAAAGTATATAAAAACTATAATAAATTTTGCGAGAAAGTTTTACTCCCGGTCAGAAAAATGTTGCCCACGATCCTTTGACCCTGAAGGAAAATATTTACTTTTATATAATTTTTTTTTGCATAAAATATTCTGGCGATGGAATTTTCTGCAGAAACGTCGGCAAATATCAAAGTGACTATATACAGGGTGGTCCGAATTGTATTCCGGAAACTTCGGCAGCATATTCTGCAGATAAAAATAAGTAAAAAAGTTCTTATAAATGTATGTCCTACAATGCTTAGTTTCGGAGATACAGAGTGTAGAAATTACATTTTTATTTCGATTTTTTCCAAATAATTTCTGACGTAATGTCAATATTTGGATGATATTTGGTGTCTGGGAGTTTTTTGATGTGATAAATTTGATTTTGATGTCGATATTACTCCTACTTGTAGAGGGCGCCATCTACTGATTTTTAACTGGTTTGAAGAGTAATAACTTTTTGTTCGTACCTGTATAAAACTAAGTAAAAAAACATACATTTACGACGTTTTTAACGTAAAAAAGGCCTCTTAATAAAAATCGCCACGAGTAATGGTTCTCGAGATATTTGAAATCGAAATTATCAATTCCTGTCATCATTGACATAAATTTAAACATGTTGACTAAATAGTTAAAAAACTGAAATCATAAATTTGAAATGTTTTTATGTCAAATCATCATCAATCATTATTTTTTCGAAGAAAATTTCATGATTAATTTAAAAAAAAAATTCCCAAATTTATCATTTCAGTCAAATAACTATCTACTCAACATGTTTATTTTTTTTGTCGATAATGACATGTATTGACTATTTCCATTCTGAATATCTCGAGAAGGGTTGCTCGTAACGATTTTTACCAAGAGACATTTTTTACGTAGAAAATTACGAAAATGTATATTTTTTCACTCAGTAGTATACAGGTACGGACAATTATCTCGAGAACCATTACTCGTGGCGATTTTTATTAAGAGACCTTTTTTACGTTAAAAACGTCGTAAATGTATGTTTTTTTACTTAGTAGTTTTATACAGGTACGAACAAAAAGTTATTACTCTTCAAACCAGTTAAAAATCAGTAGATGGCGCCCTCTACAAGTAGGAATAATATTGATATCAAAATCAAATTTATCATATCAAAAAACTCCCAGACACCAAATATCATCCGAATATTGACGTTACTTC
>NW_022147225.1:0-4144 GCF_002938485.1 Sitophilus oryzae | reverse complement strand
ATTCTGCATGTTAATCCCTTTTAAGTTTTCGTGGAAAATGTCCTTGTACCTTTTGAGTTGTCCACCCGGCCTCCTCTTACCGTCTACAAGCTCACCGTAAAGCAGAGATTTTGGTATGCGGTTTTCTTGCATTCTGCATACGTGACCAGCCCATCTTAAGCGGGATTTTGTAACAATGACTTCAATACTCTCGCAGTTGAGACATGATGGAACCACCGGATTCTTAAGAGTTGTCTAAGGTGTCTCTGTTGCAACTTGTTTAATGAGTTCATGTTCATAAAATCCTTAAGTGACTGGCTCACTAATTAATCACTTTTTGGCATACAGGTTGATTCTAGGGTGTAGAGGTTCGATAAGAAGAGATTTTCAAATATTACAATATTTTTTATTTAAAAAACGGTCAATTTTCCGAAAAAACGCTTAAACACGTATATTTTATTTTGTTGTTTTACATACTTTAAGCTTTTTTAAAAGTTTATACAGGGTGTTTCATAAAATATGACCATTGCGTAATCACGATTCTGCATAAAGTGCTTGACGTAAAAAGCTGATGTTTGGAAAACGGATTGACTTTAGGGTGTAGAGGTTCGATAAGAAGGGATTTTTCGAAACTCGAATTCTAAGGGGGTGAAACCACCCCTCAAATCTTAGAATATTTTTTATTTAAAAACCGGTGAGTTTTTCGGAAAAACTTTTAAACACGTATATTTTATTTTGTTGTTTTACATACTTTAAGATTTTATAAAAATTTATACAGGGTGTTTCATAAATTATGACCATTGAGTAATCACGATTCTGCTTAAACTGCTTGACGTTTAAAGCTGATTTTTGGCAAACGGATTGACCGTGGGGTGTAGAGGTTCGATAAGGAGGGGTTTCTCAAATCTCAAATTCCGAGAGGGTGAAAACGCCCCTCAAATATTACAATATTTGTTATTTAAAAAACGGTTAGTCTTGGACACGCATAATTTATTTTGTTTTTTTTACATATTTTAATTTTTTTTTGAAAATCATACAGGGTGTTCCAAAAAATTGGGTAATTGATTAACCACGATTCTGTTTAAACTGCTTGACGTAAAAAGCTTATTTTTGGGAAACGGATTTTTCGAAAGTCAAATTCCAACGAGATGAAACTACCCCTCAAATATTACCAAGTTATATAATAATATCGCCATATTGTTTTTTCTCATGCTAACATAAATGTGAGAACATTTTATCCAGTTTGTATGTTAATGGAAATTCTTGCTTTGCTTTATCATCACCATTACAAATGATTAATTCGACGCGAACGAAGTCGCGGGTACACGCTAGTTTTTTTTATAAAAACGTGGACTGCTCACAAATACACGTCACTCCGTATTTCTAAGCCGTAGGCTCTTGTCACCACTTTTCGTCTCGCCGTCACGGCCGTCTCGCTAGCTCGTGTGTCACTAAGGTTCTTTGGAGACATCAAAGAACCGGGACTCGAAATTATTAATTCCCGGTTCTTTCGGTACATTCGGGACTTGGTAATAATAATTAAAAACATATTTTTTGTTAAGTGCGAAAGACTTGGTGGTCGAAATCAAAGTCTTCTAAATAAGTACGTACTATCTCTTACTGTTCTTACTTCTGAAGATATTTTGAAGTTTTTATAATGTTTATTAGCCATTATTAAAGTTTAAATATGTTATTTTATTATTTAGTATAATATTGCTAAATATATTAGTTATATTTTTTTGTGTTATGTTTTTATAGGCATTTGCATCTTTAATTGAAAATGTTAAGTCTTTTTTTCTAATTTAGTTTAGTAATCTAAGTTTCGAGGTTTGTTGATGTTGTTTGATATAATTTTAAGTTACCTATGTGTTTTCTTTTTTTTTTCGCTTGTGTTCGTGTTTACTTTCTCATGACTTAATAATTTGATGTTCTTTTCATTTGAAACTCAATTTTTTATCGGTTTCACTTTTGAGAACCATCCCTTGCTTGCTAATTGACGAACTCCACAATCGTTGAACGAAAATATTTTAGTACGCTTCTGGAAACTCTAATTAATACTACCAATTAAGGTTCAGATCTTTTTGGCCATCACAGAACCGGGCCTCGGTAAAAATAATTAAAAAAATATTTTTTTGTTACGTGAGAAAGTTCTTTGATACTGTCTAGCGGTCGAAATCAAGCTCTTTTAAAGAAGTAATGATGCTATTTTGAATTTATTGAAACCTGCGCCAACTAAAGGATAACTGGTGGTTACAAAAAGCAAATCAGATTCAAGAGTACGCCGCGCATCACGACTATCGTAAATTCTTCGAGGCTGTAAAAGAAGTATACGGCCCAACTAAGAACGTAAGCTGCCCAATCAAGGCACAAAACGGTGAACTTCTAAAAAAGGAAGAGCAAATCAGAAATCGCTGGAAAGAGCATTACAGCCATATCCTTAACCAAGACAACATCCCCAATATGCAAGCATTAAACACAATACCTCAGTATAACAGCATCGATATATTAGATATCCCAATAACGGAACAGGAAATAAAGGCCTGCATAAAACAACTTAAAAACAACAAATCGGCTGGCTGTGACGTGATTCCAGCGGAAATCTATAAGTGTGCAAGTGAAGAACTTATTGGTCATCTTAAGGCCCTCTTCGATGTCATATAGGAAAGCGGAGAGGTAACTCAGGACTTTCGCAACGCGAATATAGTTAATATATTTAAGAACAAAGGAAGTGCATCAGATTGCGGAAACTACCGAGGAATTTCACTACTGGTTATCGGAGGAAAAGTTCTCGCAAAAATTATGTCAAACCGCCTTCACCCACATATAGAAAAAATCCTCCCAGAATCGCAAACGGACTTTTGCACCAACCGCGGTACCGTTGATTCCATATTCTCCGTCCGCTAACTACAGGAAAAAGTAAAGGAACAGCAGAGTAAACTGTATGTTGCATTCATCGACCTCATGAAAGCCTTCGATTCTGTAAACAGAGATGCTCTTTGGGCAATTATGCAAAAGTTCGGAGCTCGTATAAGTAATTTAAAAAAAGTGAAGAAACACATTACTAAAAATTGTATTAATCAATAATAAATATGTTAAAAGTAAAAATAAATATGTAAAAATATGTAAAAATTAAAAAAAAACGATTAGAAAAAGTCGCCTTGACTAGGATTCGAATCTGCGTCACTACAGCTCCAACGTCATAGCATCGTAAAGTTCTAAAGGTGCGTATTCACTATCCGAACGAACGAACGAACGAATATTCACTATCCGAACGAACGAACGAATGTTCGTTCGGTAGTAGTATGGACGGGATCGGATTTTAGAACCAAACGAAAACACCTTAACCCATTCGTTTGCGAACGCCTTTGATGTACCGACTCGAAACGGATGGCCGAGCGAACGAACAAAAGAACGACCGCATGCGTTCGGTCCACCGTCCAAATATACCGAATTCCATTCGTTCGCTCGCTCGTTCGTTCGTTTGTTCGGATAATGAATACGCACCTTAACGCTTTAACCACGCGACCAACGAGGACTTGAAAGATTCTATGTAAAATTCTTACTTAAAAGATAAAATGTTTAGTGAAAGTACTTTTTTATTTATAAACATTTATTTAATTCTGTTTTTAGTATTTGTTCTTATATCGGCATATCTATGTTGCTGTTCATAAGATAGACCTTTGTGACAGACGGACGGATGGACGAACGGACGGACAGCGTAGTCTTAGTAATAGGCTTCTCGTTTTTACTCTTTGAGTACGGAACCCTAAAAAGAGCTTAATACCACAACTTTTTGTACAAAAATCGGAATATCCCAAGATTAAATATAAACCATATACTACAGGCTGCTATAAAAATTTAAAGTTTTCAAAAACTACCACGGAACAACATATATTAAATTTGTAGTAATTTTTTTGGTTAAAATATTAATTTGCCAAGTCTTAACTCACTGTTTGCCTGCAGAAAATTTGCTGATTTAAAATTCGAAAAACACTAAAAAAGTTTATATATTACTCTTCTATGTTTTACGAAGTATTTTACATATAAAAACGTCAATTACTCGGTAGTAAACAGAGTTTATGGCAACGAAATTTTGTCGCCAAAGTAGAACGCTTGTAATTTTTTAATTTCGCTACTTTCATATTCAATGCTGTTGTTAGGAACA
>NW_022147224.1:0-5573 GCF_002938485.1 Sitophilus oryzae | reverse complement strand
TTTCGCATGCATATGTCATGACTGGTAGTACACATTGGTGGAATGTTTTCTTCTTTAGATAGAGTGACATGCTAGATTTGAATATCATTGAATTTCTTCCATAAGTACTCCATGCTAACTTAATCTTCTCTTTATTTCTGGCAGTAGGGATAAATATTCATTATACTATTTCCAGTGTTGCATTATTTATTAGAATGCATTTTCTTTTTACCAGGTTGTTTTATATTACTTTAGTTTTTGCTATATTCATTTACTAGTTTCATTACTATAGAGATTAAGGAAATCTCGAAACTGATGAAAATTTTCCCCCAATTATTTTACCTTTAACCAAAAAATAGGTACAATAGTTTATTTTGAAAAATGTCAGCATTTATCAGTTTTCGTTTTGACGTGCAACGTAGGTAAGAAACTTTTGTTAATTTTGAATTTCTCGTTCGTTCTGCTTTGAATTTGTTTAGATATAGATGTAGATTCTATGGGAGGGGTGATAGAAAGCCAAATACTTGCTAGACGTGTGACGATATGGATGACTATTTTAATAATGAAATATTTATATTCTACCAGAACACAAATAAGCTGGAGGAAGAGCAGAAGAAAGAGAAATTTGGGAAGATGAACTAAAGGTAGAATATGATACTTTCAAAATGTTAAAAAGTCAGTAATATCAACATTACATTTGTAGTTCTAAATAAAATAATAGAAGTAGTTTTAGTTTAGAAATTTACAGCTGGATACGACTAAAAATCGTCTATACTTACTTATTTTTTGGATATCTAACACTAACTAAAAGGCAGGTTTTCATCCTTGTACACTGCTTGTATAGTATTGACTATTATTTTATCCATACAGAGTTAGATGGCGTTTTAACACCAATCAAAGTAAGTAGGTTGGCTGCCAACTTACTTGGATGATACGTGGACTTTTATCGTGAGCCGCGTGCAAAGGTACATATATATATAAGTATATTTTTTATATGGCAGCATCCAAGTATACTTGGTCCAAGTAAACTTTCAACGTGTCAACCAGACTTAAATTAAATTTTTTCGAAAAAATTTGCGAATGCATTATGCAGGGTGTCCCAGAAATAAGTGCAAGTATTTGTACTTAATAGTAATCAACAAAATCTACAGTGAATAGAATTAATTTAAGTTTTTTTGTAGAAATTTGAAGATGTGAACTTATAGCTTATGAAACATACAGAATGTGGATATCGTAGGAAGTGAGAACATCACTTTCTCTCGAAGCACTATAAACAAATTTCCGGAAACTGAGCAACCGGCACTCAAAAGTATTTCAATATTTTCTGGAAAATGTCAAGAAACAACATTTTTTTCACAAAAAAAATTAAGAGCGTGTTTCTGGGCTCGACCTAAAAGGTTTGCACTTATTTCTGGGACACCCTGTATAAAAGAATATACTTAATTCATTTTTTAACGACCATAAGATCAATTTGTAATCATTGTTTCGTTTAATTATAAAGAAACGATTTTTTGCTTATTAAGATACCGATTGTCCTCGGCAGAGTCGCCAACTGTTTAAACCCAATCAAGTAAGAGAAAAACTGGTCGGAAGAGCCCCGCAATTTGTCAGCGAGCAAATAATAAATCTATGGCCTCGTCTAAAACCCAATAAATATGTGGCCCAACGATACCGTTCGCCCGTAAACCATTGCGTTTATGTTCCTCGTCTTGCGTATTTAATTATCTTGGCTTGGAGTCTGCCAAAGACATTATTCCCCTCTCACCTGACCATTTAACTTTTGAGTGTTAATGCTTCATAAGGTACTCTAATACCCGTCTATTTACCATTTTTCTAACATTTTTATAAAATCGGCCGCAGGTGCGCTAACAATCCCAACTATTCGGCCGCAATGACTACCGCCGGTCTTTTTTTTTAATTTGTTTTTCTGCGCGCGTAGGTGGGTAGAGCTCCGCGGCTGTAACGGTGTCTTTTTGCTTGCGGTAATTTTATTTTTATAGCTACAAATTGCGATAAAAATGGAACACTAAACTATTATTTGGTTGTTTATGGACGACCAGTTGTAAAATGGTTTATCTTTTTTTTTTCGTCTTCTGTACTTATTGCGGATTTCAGTTTGTTAGCTTGTTCATAAATCTTCGTCGCAGTAACGAGACAAATGAGTTTCTTCATTATAATTACGATGAGAAATTTTCTTCGTTTGGTTTTCTTCGTTTCTAGTTGATCATGCTCATAATAAGACATTTGTATGGAAGCGAAATAAATGACGTATTATCTAATCGTTTAAAAGATGATACCAACCTTTAGTTTGTTGTACATTACTTTAGTTTTTGCTAAATTCATTTTGAGACCCACTTTATTGCTGGCTGTAGCATTTCCAAACCATTTCTGATGCCGTTTTTTTCAGCCGTATGGTATGATGGTAGAGATGTTTAATACTCGTTTGAAAAGTTTCATTTAAATTCTTTTTAGTTAATGTCAAATTTAAATTAGAGCAGTGGGATAAAATCACGGGTATGTTATCATTACATGCAATCTATAGGTTGTTTTAAATTAATGGTGATGACAAGTTCTAACTCGATGAGAATCAAGACGAAGAAAAACAATACCCACGGTAGCACTCACCAACAACAATTTCGTATTTTATCTCCGACGTAATATCTTTAAAGAGGAGACCAGAACAAAAAAAACGACAACGATGACGGACGAAGAAACAGAAACGAAAAATAAAACATTAAAAACGGCGGCCGAGTTTAAAATCGAGTGTCGCCGACACAGGTTGTCTTATTTGACGACGCATAACGAAACATGCTGTTTAAATTATATACGTATAAGATCGTATGTGGGACGTTATACACAAAGCGACGGACCGTGAGGAAACTATCTTTTTCGTTTTTATTGCTTTCATAACTTGAAGCCCCGCCAGTCGCCTTCGTCGTCGCTGCTCGGGACTTTTCGAAAAAATAACGAAGGAAAAATAATTGCTAAAAATAGTTGAGAAATTTTCGTGACCGCGGGCCAGACCTCAAGTGACAAAATGCGGTAAATTGTTGGAAGATAAAAACGACGGTGATGTTATTTATTTTTGGTTTTGAGCAGCTAGGTAGCAATGCTCTTACGGGTTATGATCAAGAGGGCTTTCAATGTAAGCACAAATATTACAAAGCCGAAAAAAATACAAAAAACCCAGCGATCATCAATGATTGAAATAGTTTTCTAATCTGATTTTGCTCGTTTGAGTGACAAGAAATTTAAGTAATTGGAATATGTATGTATCGGCTGTTATCACAGGCGCCAAAACGAACCAAAAATCAAACAATACGACAGACTAATCAAAACGAGATGAGTAATAAATGGATTTAATTTTAAGGTTTTTAAATTTAATTATTGAATAGGTGTATTAAAAAATATACCTAGGTATGTGCTCATAATTAATTTTGAAATATATAGCATATTAAGATATAAACTATTTTTATTCAAAAAAAAAGTTGAGGCTGGATTAAAGTTTCAAGGCTTTTGCAGAGCTTTAGCATTTGCCATAAAATAGCGAGCAATTTATTACAAAACCATATAAATTATATATCACTGTAATCACAAAACTTCAATGTATTTCCCTATTGTAACGGAATTTTAAATTATGTCTTTATTTTCGAGAAAATTTAGTTCAAACATAAGGAATATTTTGTTGATGTTTGACCATCAAAATCTTAAAAATTAAGAAGTTGTCTAAAAATGTGTTACAATACGGATATAGTATAATCCTTTATCTTTAATTTCCTTCTTCATTTGTGTAAAAATACCTAGCCAGTTTTACATAAAACGTTAAATGCCGAACGTTTATTTTGCTACTTTTTCGGACTAGTGAAATTGACCCTTAAACTGATATAAAGTGTCAAATTTGACAGGCGTAACCATAGTTTCTCTCTATATAATTAAATATATATAATGTTATAATACATATACTAATTATAATTTAAATATAGGTATGTACATCAACGATTGGTTGTTCATTGATAAAAATTTCTGATTGCGTAACTTTACTTTATTTTACTTTCTAGAAACTGTATTTTTCATTATTCAATGTTGTTAAACATGTGAGTAGTATGTTAATTACCATTTGTTTCGCAATCCTTCAAATATCATTTTGATCTTTGGACTGTTCTTCTCGACAGTTTACAAATTTCTTCAAATATTCAGAAAGTTCTCAATTTATTGGAAAATTTGTTTTTATAATTTCAATATTATATCAAAATCTTATAAGATAAAAGATTCATTCGGAACCTTGCAATTAGTGGAATAAGTTAGTGGTTCCAATTACACTTTGTACTTTTTAGTTTACGATCATTCCCACAATGTCCAAAAACATAATTGAAATTAAAAGAATATCTTAGCAACAACTTGCAGTAATCATTTGTATCCATAGAAAAAGCCTAATATTTAGCTTATAAAACAATAAACTTTTAATTTGTAACCACATTTTCTCTTGACGGATGATAACCAAAGTATAAAATGACATTTGGTGCAAATTTTGAAGTATAATTAGCGGAAAAGTTAAAAGTTTGTTAACTTTTTCCACTAATTGAAAATTCCTACCACTAATTTTGACGTTCTGAATGCTTATATTCAAATTATAGGAACAAACTTCTACACTAATTTATTCCACTAATTTCGAGATTCTGAATGAAGCTTAACTAGCTTTTTTTTAAACATTACTGAAATATAAAAAAAACATTATTCTTTTATTTATTATAAAGTTGTACATCATGAAACTGTAGAACTATAAATGTTTCATATTATTTTTTTATATAAATTCATATAAATAAATGTTACATTTACTGTAGCTTGTTATCGCTTTTTATCAATATTTTTGGCCCAACAAAATTTTACTTTTCTCTAAATTTTCATGATTTTATCGTTAAATTCTACTCCGTAGGGTTATGGACATTTTTGGTGATTAAATGTAGTTATTATTCACACTTTAAATTTTCCGTAAAATTTGATTCTGGAAAAACCGGAAATAATTATTCAAAAATTATTCATAACAAAAGTCAATCAAAACTATACTTCTGAAATATAAATATTTTTTTTTATTTACAAAAAAACAGCTGATAAGAAATTAGTATATATACCGAACCAAAAATTAGTATAAAACAGTCCCAATCAATAATTTGTATCAACAATAATAATTAAACAATAGATATAATCAAGTTAATGCACTAATAAAATATATAAATTAATAGTTTATTGCAAAAGTTCACGGAGGTCAAGCGAAAAAAAATTAAGACGAAAATCGTAAAACCAAGTGAATTTAAGAAATAACTTATAATATACAGTGTGACAGCAGAAACACAAATATGGAAAATAGCTCTATCTGTCAAAAGAAATGTAATATGTCAATTCATATTTTTCCTCTCAAACATTCTCTATTGTTATATTTATACATTATTCTTATTTTGGTTAGATGCCCAATTATACTAACGTTTACCTTCTTGTACTTACAGATCTTCAAAGTGTCATCGTCTTCAGCACCTACCTGTCACTTTTAACGTTGCCCAGTTTGAACGCCCAGCCCATCAGAATGGAAAACAAATTGG
>NW_022147223.1:0-6256 GCF_002938485.1 Sitophilus oryzae | reverse complement strand
CGAACGAACGAACGAATGAAAGTGCGGTATATTTAGACGGGGACCGAACGCATGCGGCCGTTCGTTCGTTCGTTCGCTCGACCATCCGTTTTGAGTCGGTACATCAAAGGCGTTCGCCAACAAATGCCTCCGGTCTTCTCGTGCGGTCCTATCGTGCGGTCCCCGTCCATACCACTAGCGTACGTTCGTTCGTTCGTTCGTTCGTTCGTGCGGATAATGAATACGCACCTTAAGATATATAATAAATACCAGATGCTAAAAATCGCAAGGTAACCATATTACCTGTTCATGAAAGGAAATTGCGTCTCGCATTTTAGTACTTTGTTTCGCATTTGATGGTCCAACCAAATCTACTACCTATATACTGTACCTGCACAACAGTCATACGAAAAAAAATTACGAAATTTTTATACATCTTCAATCTATAGCTCTCTATTTAGTGTAGAGTATGCATCACCCAGTTGTAATCTACGGTGAATCCACGGTTTGACCGTACACATCCTTTTCACTTTTTGTTTGTTTTGTAATACAATTAAGTAGCATGCAATGGCGGCAGTCAGTTTTTGCATATCCATATTATTGAAATCATATAACAGAACTCGCAAACATACAGTTGCTGTGGACACGGTCTGGAGAGTACTGTCGCGACTATCTCCGAAATAACTGTCTGGAGAGTAATAATTCGCTAATTTTCTCTCAAATGGACAAGCGACTGAGTCAACTCTCGAGAGTAACTCTCGCGAGAAAATCTCAAGTGGACACCTAGCTTAACGATGATCAGGTTTTTTATGTAGCTAGCTCTTAAGGTAAGTGTCCATTTGAGAGTATTACTCGCGCGAGAAACTCTCGATAGTAGTTCTCGCATGTCGATACACGTCTGCGACTACCTATCGGAGAATATTCATTTTACTATCAATAGTTTACTCGCAACGATTTGCTCTCAAGTATATTATTTTTAATAATGCATAGTTACTTCTGAAATACGATTACGTTTCGTATTGTGATAGTTCTAGCAGAGAATTATTAATTTAAAATGGCAGCTACTCGCAAAGAGTGGTCAAAAGACGATACTTTGATAAGAATATATAAGGAAAATACAGTTTTGTGGGATATCATGGGATTAACTACCTGCACTTCTATGTTTCTTTCACACTACACATAAACAAATTAAATGAAAAATTACAAAAATACAAACTGACTCAACACATACTAGAACTAATGGAAAGCTATTTAAAAAATCGACCACAAAAAATTTGAATGGAAAATATTGAAAGTAAAACTACCATGGCGCCATATGAGATACCGCGAGGAGGAAATCTACCACCTCTCCTGTATATCCTTTATACAAACGATCTCTGCGAACTAGCATTAAATGGCGTCATATATGGATATGCCGATGATACATGTTTAGTATATACAGAAACAGATCAGAACATCCTTGAAACAAACATCAACAAAGACCTGCGAAAAGTGCAAACATGGTGCTACAATAATTTCCTAACCATAAAGAGCTAAAAACAGAATATTAAACTTACAAATAAAACTACAAAACCATATTCTACGAGAAATATCAACAATCAACTATTTAGGGTTAAAAATACAAAATAATTTAAAATGGGATGCTCGTGTAGTAAAGCTGAAAAATGAAAATATACGCACAATTGCAGCTTTAATAAAAATTCAAAAATTGATACCAAATAACATGAGAAAACCTTCATATCACGCACTGTTTACCTCAAGGATGAACTATTTAATGAATATATGGAGTAATACGACCGAAAAGAATTTAAACGCATTGCAACGTCAACAAAATAAAATTTTAAAATTAATATATAAATTACACAAAAGAACACCAACACACATATTATTTGATACAGTGCAAGAACTAGATATAAAACAATTAATACTTTTTAATAGCTTGCTAAATATTAAATTAAATACAAACAAGGACTTTCACAATTACCAAACAAGGAGAAAGTCACATATTAGATGCCATAAAGTAAAAAATAAGACATTAACACGGAGACTAACAACGAAAACAATTCAAACATTCAATACTTTAGCAGAGGAGGTAAAAAATTGAAATTTATACAATTAAAAAAGAGGATCAAATGGTTAATATTAAATAGAACCTTACACTAAATTCAGAAATCGACGACAGAAATAATTAAGAAAAGAATGCTTTCGATACCATCTGGCCAGGATCTGGTACCAACAGGTCACTGATGCTGCGACAGATGAAGAAGGACGACAACCAGATCTTCTATGATATGTATATGCTGTCCATATATATAATTAAATTGATTAAAAAAACACAAAACACGTTAATACACAAAGAAAGGCAGTTGATGAAAGAGAAATCTCAAATGGATACCCTTCTGACAGATATGTGTTACAGTAAGCATTTTGAGAGTTTTTCGTTATCTAGCCGATAGCAAAAATTCTTTAAATCGCTCTCAAATGGATACTCTCTTTGGAGTGACTATCAAATTCACTCGCACGAATTACTCTCAAATGGACACTTACCTTTAGACTATCTCCGAAATTAATTCACTCGCGATTTGATCGCTCGTGAATATTTTCGGTCGACGATAAAATACCATTTTATCGTCTCGTATAAAAAATAACTATTTTTTAATAAACTAAATTTAAAACCACTGTTTTATAATCATTAAATGTGTATGTGCATAATATTTTGATTATTAATTGTTTGTTACGTATATGTCCACAAAGAATTAAAAAATGTTAGGAACCTAATTCCTATCGTATATCTTGGTTCGTCCATTTGTTTTAAAATATAAATAGAAACGCAATATCATTAATCAAACTGAAAATGAATTTATTTTGTTTCATTTTTGGAATATTTTTTATTTTCAATGCTATATACATATACATATTTCATTAAAATTTCCGACGTAACGTGTCACAATTTTACATACTAGCCCACTGATAAATTATTGCCTCAAAACAGTTAATTCAACCATAACTAAATATCTTTAGAGCGTCCATGTATCCAAGAATAACCGAAGCCAAACAAATTAGTGCACGATCGAATAATCAAAAGAGGGTTGAAGTTTTTCACCCTTCAGTGGCGATGCAGATCAATGAGGTACTAAAAATAATAAAGCCGGTCCGTGGGTCAGAATCGTTCTACATCAGTTGGTCCCGTTTCCTAACTGGAGCGAGAAATTTTATCCCATTCCGCTAAGTATAGATCTTTAATAAGAAGGAACATGCACATATAACCTTATCGTTATATTAATACAGAAGGGCGAACACACAGTAATCCTTGTGTTTTTTTACTTTAGCGAAATATATTATACTAGCGTGTACCCGCGACTTCGTTTGCGGCGAATTAACCATTTGTAATGATAATGATAAAGCAAAGCAAGAATTTCCATTAACATACAAACTGGATAAAATTTTCTCACATTTATGTCAACATGAGAAAAAAACAATATGGCGATATTATTATATAACTTGGTAATATTTGAGGGGTACTTTCATCTCGTTGGAATTTGACTTTCGAAAAATCTATTTCCCAAAAATAAGCTTTTTAAGTCAAGCAGTTTAAGCAGAATCGTGGTTAATCAATTACCCAACTTTTGGAACATCCTGTATGATTTTTTAAAACATTTCAAAATATTATAATTATTGTTAGTTCCCAGTAGTTAATATGCAGATAAAAAATCGTGGGTGTTTGGGAAGGCTTGAAAGGAAACAATGTTTTTGCGACGTTTCGCGACTTTATTGTCGCTTCTTCAGGCACTATAGGAGAAGCAGTTTTTTAAAAAATATCAAAATAAGATTAACTGACCACTTACCCAAAACATATATTAATCCACATTATGCCTACAAACATTCATGGCGACTCCAACCGCCAAGACTAAGACACATTACTTACACATGTGTCAGTGTTGGTCAAGCAGTTTAAGCAGAATCGTGATTACTCTGTGGTCATATTTTATGAAACACCCTGTAGAAATATTTAAAAAATCTTAAAATATGTAAAACAACAAAATAAAATATACGTGTTTGTGAGTTTTTCCGAAAAACTCACCGGTTTTTAAATAAATAATTATTCTAATATTTGAGGGGTGGTTTCACCCCCTTAGAATTCGAGTTTCTCCGTTGAGTTTTTCTGGTGAGTTTTTCCGAAAAACTCACCAGTTAAAAAATTATTCTAATATATGAGGGGTGGTTTCATCCCCTTAGAATTCGAGTTTCGAAAAATCCCTTCTTATCGAAAGTCAATCCGTTTTCCAAAAATCAGCTTTTTACGTCAAGCACTTTAAGCAGGACCGTGATTACTCAATGGCCAGATTTTTCGAAACACCCTGTATACATTTTTAAAAAATCTTAAAATATGTAAAAAAAATAAAATAAAATACCTATACGTGTTTAAGCGTTTTTTCGGAAACTTGACCGTTTTTTAAATAAAAAATATTGTAATATTTGAGGGGTTGTAGTTCACCCCCTTCGAACTGGAATTTCGAAAAATCCCTTCTTATCAAACCTCTACACCCTAGAATCAACCTGTATGCCAAAATTGAGCTTCTTATGTTGAGTGGTTTGAACAGGATCGTGATTAATCAGTGAGTCAGTCACTTAAGAATTTTAAATATTAGTATAGATTTAAAAATGTTAAAAACATTTATCTTAAGAATTTACAACACAAAATTGCACAAATCTGCCACAATACACCTTGAATTCTAAAATAAAGGGTTTGTGATATACAGAGTAATTAAAATTCGAACCCCACCACTGGAATCTCGAAAACTATAGGAGATACGAGGTTGGTTAAATTAGGTTATTAATGTGTCTAATAATATCCCGTTTAGAAACAGTTAAAAATTCCGAGTAGTTCCGATAATATTTGAGAATAACCGAAAATTGAACATTTCGATTTTATTCTTTTCTGAGGATATTTGACAAGATATCCCAAAATTTAAAAGAACATTTTTATTGCTACTTTTTCTAGCTACACAACAGTGTTTTCGGATTTGCCATCCGACGTTTCGTCTTTTGACTACCACTTCCACGTTTTCTATCAACTTTCTGTTTTATTTTTTTAAGGCTTCGACACACAGGGTCATTTTGCCTAAAAACATTACATTGTGGTTAAGTATAAAATAACAACAAAATAGATATAGGTAAGTGTATAAATAAATATCTTAATATAAATAACAAAACAAACAGGTAAGAGTAGAGTACAGCACAATTTTTGAAATATATGTTAGAATAAGTACACGACATTTAATATATACAAATATGAAACAATCCGTTTGCCAAAAATCAGCTTTACACGTCAGAAAAAAGGCCTACTTCCCATATAGCGCGTCCAAATGAAATTACCTTTCTACAAGGGAGACACATGAGAAACAACATATGTTAAAGTGAACCTAAGTGTTCATGTAGTTCTAACATATACATATGAGATACACGCAGGTTTATATTTATAGAATTGTGTGATACAGTGTTTACTAGTTGTATACCGTATGTACTCAAGATTCTAAAGAGTTTTTTGTAACGTAACAAATAATTATTAAAATGACGTCGGTATATGGGACATACAATGTATAAGTCATATGTATGTGTGATACTTCGTATCATAGTTGTGCCTTTAGTACACACCTTGTAAAAATGTGACGTATACACATAATATAAATATCTATAGGTATAGACACTTTGTAATAGTGTACTGCTGTGTCTACATTCTAGCATGAAATGAAGGTGTGCGCATGCGCGGATAGCCTCAGCGTAGATACACCGACCAAGTGTATCTTATGTGTCCTCATGGTGTCCTCTCTCCTTTCTCCTTTCTAGGAGTGGTATGTGTTTAGCAGCCATTATTGTTTTTTCACTCGGAAGCATTCGGAAGGACACATAAATGTTCTGTTTGTGTGTAGTTTAAAAGAGATTTTAAGGTAAGTACAAGTTTTTAATTACCTTGTTACACCTTCCTAAGAGTATTATTAATATTATAGCAGCGAATCTCTTCCCTTACTCGATACCTAATTTACCAAATTTTGTCTCCAATGAATGAAAACTCCAAATATTCTCGAATAATGATAAAGAGGTTAGCTGAACAAAAATCTACCAATTCTGTTCTTTTACAGTGTTTTCTTACTTCTGGTTTCTACAGTGTAAATAATTATTATTATTGTGTTATTTGCGCTATTGCGTTCCATGATATAAAGAAATATAAGAATTTTATTTTTTAACCACTTAATCCATTTTATGGAAGAAAAATGGT
>NW_022147222.1:0-33094 GCF_002938485.1 Sitophilus oryzae | reverse complement strand
TAAAACAGACGACACTGCCGAGACTTATATTCCGAAAATATTTATTTTCGCGACTTGTGCCGACTTAAAATATCGCGAAGGAATAATGTAGAGAGGATTTTGGGGAGAATGGAAAGGGGAAGGCAAACGTAACAATATTGCCTCGACTGGGAATATTCGGGAATAAATTATGAGCCCCCGCTTTCGCCAGCTTCCTGGCTCTTTATCCTTGTTTCTAAATTTTATGATAATGTTCTTTCATTAGGTGTTTTTAGGTGCTCTCTTGAAATCTTTACGGATGTAGCAGCGATTTATATTTTTCTTGTATTAAAAGATACAAGGATAAAAATAACACTGGACTGTATTTAGATAAAATTTGCATCATCTGTCTAGTCAAAATTTGCATCATATGCTGTATCCTTTATGAAAAGTGCGTTTTTTGTTAATTTTGGGGTGCTGAATACAAAAATGACAATGAAATTAAAAACATAGTTGCAGTTTTCAAAAAAACATTTTTATTTTATTTTTAACAAACCAAAAAAGAAATATTTATATTTTTACACTAGACTACTAAATTTTGCGCTGCCTTTTTGCTGATCTTTTGTGAATTGTTTCTGGAGCATCTCTAACAAGGGTCCAACAGTAGTCTGCAAGCATGGAAGGATTCCATTTTCCCTGGTACCTTTTCTCCATAGTTGATATATCCTGATGGAAACGTTCGCCGTGTTCATCACTAGCAGCTCCGCTGTTTTCAGGGAAAAAGTCTAAGTATGAGGGTAGGAAATGCATCTTTAGCGACATATTACAACCCATTTTTTGATACGATAACAGCATGTTCCTAACAAGAGTAACATAATTGTCAGATTTTTGGTTTCCCAAGAAATTGGTGATCACCAAGCGAAAGTCATTCCAAGCATTTTTTTTCAATATCTGTTAGCGTGCTGTCAAATTGTTCGTCCTTCAAAATATTTCGAATCTGTGGCCCAATAAAAATACCTTCTTTAACTTTTGCTTCACTTAGCCTTGGGAATTTCTGACGCAAGTACTGAAAAGCTGGCCCATCTCTATTTAATGCTTTGACAAAATTTTTCATTAGCCCCAATTTAATATGCAGTGGTGGCAACAACATTTTTTTGGAGTTTACCAATGGTACCTATATGCTGTACATTTTTTTGACCTGGCTCTAGTGATTGTCGAACGGGCCAATCTTGTCTCTTGTAATGTAGGTGCCTTTGCCCGACTGTCCCATTCACACAAAAAACAGCAAAACTTGGTGTAGCCTAGTTGCAAACCAAGTAAAAGTGCAACAACCTTCAGGTCGCCACAGATTTGCCATTGATGCTCATCGAATTTTATACATGTCAGTAGGAATTTCATGTTTTCGTATGACTCTTTCATGTGAACTGCATAACCAACAGGAATGGAAGGTAAAGTATTTCCAATATGCAATAGCACCGCTTTTAAGCTCAATGTTGAGCCGTCTATAAACAATCTCCATTCTTCTGGCAGGTGGTTTATGTTTAAGGCCGCCAGTAAACCGCTAATGTTATTGCAGAAAACCAAGTTATTTTCCATATCAAAAAACGGTGCCAAGTCTTTGTGCCGTTTATGAAAAACACATACAGAAACATCATCTTCTAATAGGTTCCACTGCTGCAGTCTTGATCCTAGCAACTCTGATTTAGTTTTTGGAAGTTCTAGATATCTCACAAGATCGTTTAATTCGGACTGAGTAATTTTATGCGGTTGGCGGTATGATGTGCTCGGTGTAAAATCAGGGTCTTTTGATGTTGTAGGTATATCTTCGTCTTGATAAATCGCTGTATCGCTGTTATCTGATTCACAGTTGTATGTTTCTGGGGGTTCCGGAATAGGAAAATTATTTTAAAATTATTTTTGGATTTTGGGCACCAAAAATAGTAAAATTTTGTTGATTTTATTTTGGATACTTTTTGGCTGTTGTCTAGTGTAATTGATTACCAATTTTTAAATAGTTAGCAAGTTATTGTATACCGGGTGGCGTCTCAAAAGTGGCTCACTCTTATAACTTTTTATTTTTTTCAGATAAAAAAACGAGATTTGTTATAAATAAATATAAATAAATATAAATAAATAAATAAATGCCTTTATTGTCAAAAAATTTTTCATTTGTGGACAAAGGTAAACTAACAAACAATGTAAAAAAAAAACAAGGTACACAAACAAACAAACAAAAGATAGAAGACCTAATACTCATATCGGTTTAAAATGAAACGAAAATTGACTTAGTTATACTGGCCGAATAAAAGAATGAAGCGAGACATAATGTAAACGCTGAGGATAATAACAGTAATCTGTATTAAGTATGACGGGGGCGAAGTTCCTTTCGAGTTCATCGTGAAAATGGAGCTGGAGATGGAGACACATCTCCCGGATTGTAGCTGGAAGGGTCGAATTAAATTCCAGAGAGCAAGAAGTCGTTTCAAGTTTAAACTTGCCGTCTTCTCGCGAAGACGAGTGTCGAAGTACGGTCGGGACGTGTTCAGTCTTGCGCGAAAATTTCGAAATATTCGAAGGCGCTGTTTAACATTTTAATTCTGGCTTTCAATTTGGGTAAGACGATGTCATACCGCTAACAGCATGCTTTCCGCAGTTTATTTCGGAATTGTTAACGCTAAAGAGAGCTTTTACGAAATATTGCAGTGCCGCTGAAGAACCTTATTTTACAATAATAAAGCATACCTTATTTTTACTTAAAGCTACTTTATTTTACTAATTATAACATTACTGTTATATACACATAACCTATACAGGGTTGTTCACCACATACGACACGGAGTATTGTAGCTAAACGATGAGATTTTTACAAATTGTAAGTTTTGGGTTCGATGAAGGACTATTAGAGGTACAATTTAAAAATAATTTTACAAGATACAGAGTGTCCCAAATAAGTAAAAAATATCAAAGTTGTATTTTTTAAATGGAACACCCTGTATATTATTACATTTTTAGTTTCTACGATTAAAATAAAGGTAAATTTGATTAAGATTTATTATACTTACCGTTTTTGAAATATTTTCAATTTTGTGAAATTGCAGTAAAAATTTTAAGGCTTCATTTCTCCAAGGGTATCAAAATTTTTGATACTAAATATTTACTGAAGTTTATTTAGTGATCAGTTATTGTGTAGTAATAATAAAAATAATACTACCTTATACAGAGTGTCTAAAAATTTATTTTAAATAATTATTAGCTTCAAACGGCAATAACTTGTTTAATTTAAATGGAACACCCTGTATATTTTACGAGAATCAGATGCACAATTTAATTGTCTATCAAATTATATTATACCATTTTTTACCTATCTCTTTAAGTTTCCGTAGAAAATGCATTTTCTTGTAATTTTGAACTTATTTATCAATATACCCATGGACTATTGACATTTTTTAAAGATGTACCAAATTTTTAAAGAGTACAGATACTAATATTGTCGATATAATTCGTTTATTTCATTAAAAAATAAAAAAAAAACTGTTTAAATATTTGTTAAAGAGGACCAATTAATATGATTCCAGTATTCAAACTACATTAACTGACTGTTTGCGTTGATTAATAATAATTGCTCCAAATACTAAAAAACTGAATTTTGTATGGGCATTAGACTCACCTTCTTAACAGCACTTAAGGAACATAAAAGGTAATTACTACCACTTTTCGGTTCAAAATATTCCAATAAAGTTGCGATGAGTTTTTTAAGGCTATTAAGGTATCTTGTACACTTCGCACTAAAAGAGGTTCTAAAAAGAACAATGTTCGACTGAAAGATCTGCTATTAAACATTTTTAAGCTAAAAGAAAGTGTCCAAGAAAATGTCCATGGTTAACAACAATATATTTAAAAATTACGCCCTTGATTACGTAACTAAAAAGTTAATAGGTATCAAATATAAGTATTCTTCACATGTTTTCCACAAACTTAAAATAAAAAATAAAATAAGATAAGGAATATTTATTTTTTTTTTTATTAGAATTTATAAAACTTTTATTTAATTTGAGTCCTCTGTATAAAGCGTTATTTAAAGCGACATTTTTTACCACAGAACAATAACTTAAAACCCGACCAAAACCAAAAACAAATAAAAAACAGAAGTGTCCCTTCTTCGTCCTTTCCTCCTCTGTCCCCCAACTTTTTTCCTGCTTCCGTATTTCAGCATTTTAATAACGATGATAAAGCGTTGAACGCCAATCACCATAAAATTTTTTGACAGCGAAAAATAACTGCGGGCCGGCCCTGATTAATTTCGAAAAGAATTGCCAGGACAGGGAGACACTTTTTTTATTAAAAAGTTGTGTAAGAAATGTAATTTTCTGTTGGGCTATATATCTTCCGAAAATAAATGGGAAAACAATGGTGATTGGTGGAATGGGAGTGCTTTTAAAGATGATTTATCTTAAAAAAATGCTAAGTCATTATGATAATTATTATAAAAATAAAGATGTCTAATATTGTTACGGTGACTATAAATGTATATATATTCGATACCAATTAAACTTTTAGTTACGTCATCAAAGGCGCGATTTTTAAATTCATTATTACCAATCATGGACATATTCGGCGCTTGGCTGACTAACTGGAATTTAAATTTCCCGCTGGAGATTCAGGTGGTAGCTCGGCTGTAAAAAATGTCAAGTTTTATTATTATTTACATTTATTTATTTATTTCCTGACATTGTCATTCGTTTTGACACTTTAGTTTTGGATTACGAGTTTTTGGTTTAAATGAAGTGTATGTGAAGTCAAGCTTAATCACGTGACTAAAAGTTTATTTGATATGAACTATAGTTAATGCATTAAATAACAATTTATAACAAAATTATTAAAGAGGTCGTGCTTCCATAGGCGCTAACTAAAATAACTGGTTTGGTTCACATTTCACATTTTTTGCAGTGAAAGATCTGCATTGCGATACTTTTTAGGTGGGTTTGACGGAATTATTGTATTGCTTCCAAAAGTAGTTCATCTTGATTAATAGAAAACTTAAATTCTTAACTAAGACGCTTAAAATAAGAAAACAATTAACGCAATCAAATAAATACTTTAAATGTTTTAAATCCTTTCTCGGCACTGAAGCGTCAGTGCACAAATCTCGGACATATAATTAATGTTTTAAAATCAGTAAAAATTGCAGAATTCCTTCCCATTTTCTTTGTCAAGAAAGGCAATCTGAGCAAATCCGAGACGGTGATTGATTACAAACGGTATTGAAGAGGGTTGAACAACCGTCGAATTGCTAGCAAGATACATTATCTAAAATATCTTAGAAGCAATTCTCTCGCTGTCGAATTGAAATTAATTTGCAGATATTTCCATAGCTATTGATATTTATTGGGTAACAAAGATGGTTTTTCTAGGATAGACAGGCGAAAAAGTATTTGGTAGACGGTAAGAGGAAACCGGGCGGGCAATTCAAAAGATACTAAGGAATATTTTCCACGAAAACTTAAGGGAAAGCTTAAAAAGGGGATAAGCATGTAAAATCAGTTTGATGATGCACCGCCCAATAGAATGCGATGAAGAAGAATTGTAAACTCAGTTAACAGCGACAACCAAATAGTAAAGAGGCAACAAAACAATGAGATTTTTGAATGTCCGGAGTGCGGAAGAGAGATAACATCATGTATCGGGCTTTTAATCTCAGAAAAGCTCATAAAGAAGACGCCTTGCGTAATTCATCTTCTGATGCGTGTCAAATACTCGTCAGCGAGTAATGGCAGTAGTAGTAATAGTAGTATATTTTATGATTTAATTACAAATATGTAGTTTTCAGATTTTTCCCTATTTTTGCAGTATGAGACAGTATTGTCAAATTTCATAGTACCATGTGAACGGAAAATACTCTATAAATTTTGATTCAATTGAGTGTCAAAATATACGTTTTTTGCAGCATAAACGGCCGTATTTTTTTTACATTAACTTAGAAATTTTATTTTTTTCACAGCTTCAAGGAACTGTAGACCTGAGTATAAGGTTTTAATTTAAACTCGATAGCTCCACGCATTTCCGAGATAAAGGGTCTTGGCAGACAGAGGGACGGACGGACTGAAAACAAAGTGATCATATAAAGGTTGCAGTGATGTGAGATATGATGTAAGATAAGTGATTCTATATCCATTTTTTTTTTCGTTTGAGGTACGGAACTCTAAAAATGACAACACTTTTTATCAGATCTCAAAGTTATGTTATTAAAAGTTCATTGCCAGTAAACTCTGCGCAAACAACAATATCAAAAGACGTAAATTGATATTCGACAAGAGCAGCACAACGTTGCTGATTTTTTTAAGTAAGCCCTTTATAATTACGCTGCCGCCCCATTTGCCAAACAAGGGCTGGGGATCTTGGTGATATTAAACACTTAAGAAAGTAACAAGCTGCCAATGTAAACGCAGATACTTTGATCCCCTTGCTGACTTTTCCTGTTGGAAAGGGCTTAATGGGTTCCCCTCGTTTTATATTTTCCCTATAACTCCCTCTTACTTTATGCTGTTTTTCTTGATATTACTAACAGAAAAAAAATCATAATGTTTAAAGTAACTTTGGAAAATATAATCCATAAAGATTTGGCAAAAAAAAATATTGATAATCTTTCCTGGGTTATATTAATACAATGATGTTTTTGATAGTAGGTTCCATAATGAAATGAAATAATATGGATCTAAAGAGACAGATGGTTTCTTATCTAGATCCTGTATTTAAGAACATGATTTTTACTAGTTACTTGACTAGTTAGTCAGGCGAGTTTCTGAATACTATCAAGTTCAAAAAAGTTCCATCTCAGATTCGGTCTTCATCTAGATGTCTTAATTCCTTGTAGGTACCATGCTGTAATTTGTGTGGTCTAGCTGTAGTCCGTCTTTCTTGCCAGGTGTCCTGCCCACTGCCATTTGAGGGATTTGATTCTGTGGATGACATCTATTACCTGGGTCTTTTGTCGTATCTCCAATATAATGTAATTTTAGTTTATGGATACAACATAAAATGGCATTATATCAAGTTAAACTAAAAATTAACAATTATTACCTGATAACAATTGCTTAATGAGGTTCAAACTTAGCAGCAAAGAGGAGATGTTAACTAAAAATACTATCTTTGAATCAAAAAATATAATTACTCAGTAATTAAATAAAAAAATAATAATAAATAACGTTTTATTGTACAAAATGCCAAAATAGCTTAATCGACAAAGCATTTACAAAACAAACCAAAGCACAAAAAATATACAAATAATAAAAAAATATAATACAATACAAATCATACAATTCAAAATAACTTACTTTATTAAAATTACTACATTAATCCACGGACATTGCAGAACACAAAAAAAGGCGTTTGAATAAAATTTTACAATAGGAAAATTTTAAATGAATATAATCATCTAAGAGTCATAAAATATTAATTTCAAGCATTTCAATTAGTTCCAGCTAGATAGAAGGGTTGTATTATTTTTAAGGTTTTATTTTTACCAAAAACTGCAATATCAATAAAATATCCTCGGAATTCCATTAGGCCCCGATGGAAAAACGAGCTTGCCAAATGGCAAGCGGACGGCAACCGGGCGAACGAACACCGATGATTACACAGCAATTTGTACGTTCAATTAATGGAGATTATTTTTAATCCTCGACGTGGTGCGCTATTAGAAATGTACTTGAAGTTAAGTAATGGCCCGTGCTTACGCTAAAGACCATTAACTTGGATTTATGTCGCGATATGAGGGACCGCGGCAAGGATTCCTTGTTAGGGATAGAAAGGGAAGTTTGGAGAGAGGTGGAGACAAATTTATCGAAGTTGTTAAGCTGGATCGTTATCTTTCGTTATCGAGAAGTAATTTGAAGGTAAATTTTATTTTTATCGATGTAAGAAAAATAATGCCCATTTCTTTCAGACAGTGGTATCCAATTGGAGACACGAAAATATCCCTTGTTGAAATAGAGAACTTTCCTAGCTTTTTAAATCATTGTTTTTATAGTTATTGTATGTATCAAGGGATAAAAGTATCACCGTAAAATAATAGAGTGGATACGACAAAACCCAGGTAATAGTAGTCATCCACAGAATCAAATCCCTCAGCAGGACACCCGGCAAGGACGGACAACAGATAGACCACAAAAATTCCAGCATGGTACTCACGTGGAATTAAGAGACCTAGAAGAAGACTGAACCTGAGATATGACCATGATATTAGGAAATTAGCAGGGGTAACTTGGGCCAGCGTAGCCAATAATAGACAATAATGGGCCCAACTTCAAAGAGGGTATCTGAATATGTGAGGGAGCCTACACCACAATTGGAAATGGCCAAATAAGCTGAAAATGATGATGATGATGATGACATCATTGAATCAAGGGAATTATATAAGTGTTAATTACCTAACTTTGTTTGTTGCCAGGTAACTATTGAATTAAATTACGTTTTTATTAATTGACGGTTGTTGTCAGTGGCGGATCCACGAAGGGGGCTTCGGGGGCTTAAGCCCCACCCCTTGAGTTTAGTCAAGTAATAGGATATTATTAATTTATTTGGTCCCAAACGACTCGGGAGCAGGTACTTTGAGGGGAGCCCCCTTCTCGAATTGTGGATCCTCCCCTGGTTGTTGCGTATTGTGTTCAGTTTTTTGTCAAAAAAAAAACGCCTTTCGCGCGAATTTGGCACACGTTCGAATACGTTTCCATTAATATGCTGAAAACATTAAACGACAGGTGTTACTTCCACCTAAAAGTTAATCCGTTTACCAAAAGTAATACGAAGAAACCTTCAGTGGATAGGAACAAAAAATAATGTAGCAAGGGATATCGATAAAACAGTTCCTTTGTAAATTTATTATATGTGACATAAATGATGTAAAAAAAATAATAAGCAAAGACAGAAAGACTATTTTTGTTGTAGTGAGTCTACTAATAAGTAAACTTAATGTGGATCTAAAGTTGATAGGATTGACAGACGAAGTCATGTGCAGGTTTTGTCAATCAGAAGAAGAAACGATAGAGAACAAACTATACCTCAATGCGACAGCCTGACAAATGTGTGGTTTTTTGTACTAGTAAATGACAGGTAATTGTAAGGTAAATGACAGGTAAATGACAGGTAAATGACAGGTAAATGACAGGTGCTATACGAAGGGTTTAGTCTCCAAGTTGTTAGACATATTGTACTGGAGAATGTAACCTAGGGATCAGAAGGGGACCGTAATAGAACTGAAAATCAAAAATCTAACATAAAAATGTATTTTAGGTGCAGTTTTAGAAAAATAAATTTTCCAGAAATTATGCCAATATCTACAACCAATCGATGAACGAAATTTTACATCCTAAGGGACCATGGAAAAACAAAATTACCTTCTTGGAAAATCAAGTCCGACGACCGATGAAAGTCGCTGTCTGTAAAATAGGATGCAATTTAAAACTCGTAAGGCAAAATCCACTGATCTACAAATTGCTTTGATGTCAAAACGAACATTTTGCAACCCTTTTTCAACGCCCACCCACCCCCATATATCGCGAACCATTCGCTACCTAATTCCTTTTGGGAAATTAAGTCTTGGAAAAACCGACTCGCGCTCAACCTGAAATCTATTTAGATTTTATTTCAGTTCCTACTCTTGGCTTGCAGGCAATCGTCGAATATAAACGCATTAATATTTATTTATATATACTTGCACATGAGTGCATCTATTTTGAATAGGGAATAAGAGGAAAGCATTAAATCTAGAAAGCTATTTATGAATTACTAGAATTGTCTCCTACTTACTTGACATTTATCGTTATATTTTGCACAATTCACACAATATCCTTATAAATTATAGTCTATATGTTATTCTGATGCATATGCTATATTATTGTTCATTAAAATCCAATCGGTAGTTATTGCGTGAAATAGTAACAAACATCCATACATACAAATAAACTTTCGCGTTTATAATATTATTAAGAATAATAGAAATCACCTGTTGTTTAAAAATAAAATATCTTTCTAAAAAATAAATTAACATACCGAAGCAAAGATACTGTTATACATGGGTCATGTTTTTTTCTCAAATTGTTTGGTCTTTGTTAGCTCTCGTCTTACTTCACGTGAATTATTAAAGCGAATTACGAACTCACCCCGACTCTGACTCGGGAAACTATGCCCAAAAGTGATCCCGTTACCAATTAGCGGAAACGAAAGCAATATTTAATACTTGTTTGTTAGTAATTATTTAGGGAAACTTGAACCGCGCGCCGCAACGGCAACGCTGCAAACAACCGCGCCGCGGCGGCGACTGGAGGCTTGGGTTTCGCAAAATGCCGCTTTGCTTAGAATATTCCGTAATTGGCGATAGAATATGTACGCTGTGCTAGCAAGATTGGGCTTCCCAAATTATAAAAAAAAAACATAGTAAACTGTCAAGATTAAGAAAGCATGTATAACAAGTTTAAAGCAAGAGTAAATATCTCGGTAAATATATTAGATATGTAGAATATAATAGATATTTACGTTAAATTTGGGATTAATCAAATTTTAGTGCATGTTTATATTGGCACCGTATAGCGTTTTTTAAACAACTACCACTGCGAACGGCAGCTTTTCATCGGAGAGCAGTCGTGGATAAGGTATTTCACTGGAAAGAAAACCAATTAATAACAATCAACAAAAATATATATATATTGGGCGCCAGGCATGTACAGAGAAAGAAAACACTATATCTATAAGTATATTACTTGAAACTAATGACTATATTTATTCATGATGGTCTTTGATGGTAATTAACATTGCAAAATTCTAGCAACTATAGTGGTTATATGTCAAAGAAAGTTATGTTAAAAATAATATTAAATACGTTCAATGAAAGACTATGGAAAATACAATATAGATAGAGCTATAGAAAATATAAACAAAGGTAGCATTACTTTAATTAATTTGTTAAATTTTATACGATATTAAATCTAAGATGTTGCAAGCGTAGATTCTAGAATCGGTTCGGTTATTCATCTGTCAAAATGACACAATAATAACATATATAGAAAGTAATACTATTACAAGACGTAATATTCGCAAAGAAACTAAGATCTAAATCATATTTTAAATACTAATCTGACATAAACAATTTAACCACTAAACGTAAAGTCTGTACGATATTATTCAAGATGTATGTTATTGTTTTAAGACTGAAAATGTAACACATAAAAACCAGAACTTAAATCTAAACTTAGCTGATTGTTCTTGAGGCAATCCTACTTCAAACAGTAACAGCGTGAGGTGGGATTCGTATCTCTGTACTGTCTCTCGGCCAATGCAACAAAAGGGGCCAGGATGAGGACACCATGAACTAATACAGCCGTAACTATCGATTAGGCTTAAAAACAGGAACGAAGCAGCATGGGGCCTACGCCACATCCACGCTGGGGCACTCTATACATAAGATAAACCATCCCTACATGGGACACTTGTCCACAGGACATCTGTACATAGGAACACTACCCGTACTTTAGAACACTACTAGGACCTTGGATAATGTCCGTACCTTGGACATCCAACCATAAGATACTGTCCGTAACTTGGACCATAACCTTGGACCCTAAAAATACGAAACTCTTGTTTAAAACCAAACAAGGTCTAATAAGCAAAATAAACCTACCTCGAATTACTTCCGAGGGCTCAATAATAAACAAAGTCCTTTCTTCCATGTAACATTCTGGAGGACAAAAGCAAAAGAACACCCAATGTACCAGCAAAATACAAATACGTTGAGTTAAGGTGGGTCAATCCAAAACTCTACCCTAAATATATTCAATAATAATAACGAATCTAATAAAGATAATATCTCATCTTTACCTGTTGCTTTGAAATAGCAGCTGATTCAAATTATACAGCAAGATTTAAATAATTGCAATTTCTCTAAGCAGGGCTCTGAAGGTGACCGCAGAGCGGCAAAAGCAAAAGTGAGTCCACAGCGCAGAGAGCGAAATCTTGAAGCGATGTTGACAGCGTCTCCACATAGCAGTGAAACAATAACAGGGTTGTGGACCAGAGAACGTAAAAATTACGCCAAGCGTTTCAAACAAATTATCAGGCCTGAACGATACGGAATCCGGTGACGATACGCCAGACATCATATATCTTATATAAAAAAGACATGTAACGAACTAAAAACGTTACAACCGCAAACCCCGTGTCATTCCGAAGATTGTTCTTACTTCAATCCAGAAAAAAATATTGATATTTCTCGGTAGTAAGCCCTGAGAAATTTCTTTGAGTTTTTTAGGACGTTGGTTGGAGGGTTTCCATTCCAGATTACTGATGAAGTCTCCGAGGTTTTTGCGTTCTGCTTTAAGTTCCCAGTGATCAAAGTTTTATCACATTTAGGGAATTTTAGGGAATAGTTACGTATCTGCGTTTTATTGCTTTATATGAGGCAAAAGATGGGCCTGGCAACGTAACAACGACGTCACCTAGAACAAATTCCCTTAAAGGAATAACATGCTCACTGAGTTGGTTTTTACTTGGGAAGCAGAACGTTTCTGATCCTGTTAGTGGAGTGTTCGCTCCTTTCCTAGCTGATCCTTTGCTTTCCTAACCAAACCTAACCTATCTTCATGTATATTTTCATCGATAGGTTTTTAGTTTCTGAATAACGGTATAGGTAAAGCATTAGCCAGCTTAGAATTAGAATTATTAGAGTTAAGTAACTCGCATTTTCATTGGAAGATCATCGTCATATTTATTTCAAACAAATAATCAACGGGAATATTATGGAAATATTCGTATAATTTAACAAAATTACTGTAAACTAACACCATTTCAGATGCATTTGACTTGAAAGCGGGAGTGCCCCAGGGATGCATTTTATCTCCCTTACTCTTCAATATATGTGGCAAATCCATAATTAGGGAGTTATGGAAGACTACAACGACGGTATCATTATAGGCGGTAAACAAATAACACATTTAAGGTACGCAGATGTACGTAAGGTACGTAAGGTACGCAGACATTTAAGGTACTTATACTCGCATCCTCCGTTAGTGAATTAAAAGCTATTATACATAAATTAGAGGTTGTCAGCGAGAGATATGGGTTAAACCTAAATAAAAGAAAGACAAAATTGATGATTATCGATCGAGAACCCACGATTACAACAGAAATAGCAGGTTTCGAAGTTGTATACTCTGTTTTTTTTCTCAGGTAAGATTTCGACAGACGATGACAGAAGAAAAGCAGATGACGTCCCATACCAATCTATTTATTTTACTAAAAAAAGTTTCTAATAATTTTTAAGTTAACTATGGATGGGTTTAAATATAAATCCGTCATGCGTCGTCTCGTTTTGTGTTTAACCAGTTTTATTGGTTTCTTTCAAAAATGACAGATCGTATTTCAATTTTATTGGTTTGACGGAACGATGAACGACAAACGGACGCCGATGCGTATGAACTCGCCTTTAGATTTTTGACGCTTGTCAAAGTCTTGCCAAATTAAAGGTTATAATTTTGTGTCAACTTTTGTCACACGTTTTGGAAGATGATGCATTTTGATTCGTGTTATTACGTGTGTTTTGTGTCTTTTGAAGTCAAGTGGAGGAAAAATCGAGTGAAAATTAACTGTAGACCCAGAGCACAGTTTATGGTTAATACTCGCTGCCCAGGCAGAAAGTCTTATACACCAATAAAGTTACCATCAATAAAGTTTGTATACTATTTCGTCGTAGATAGGTGCATATCGTATATGGTAGAAGGATCATACTAAACACATACTACAAACTGGAGTAGCTGTAAAATATCGACATCAAACGATAGGTAAATAATGAATTTTAGTACTGCAGAAAAATAATGTCAAAAGGTACTGGTTTAAAAAAATTAAGATTAAAGTTAATTAATCAACCTTTAAGGTATAAAATTTGGTAAGTGTTATTATTAATAAAATAGTTTGTTTTATTTATGTTGTTTTATTTATTCCTGTGGAATATTACAAATTCAAATTTGTATTTGTACATAAGTTATATTGATAAATATAATCATAAATGCCGGAAGTTTCATAAAGCTTGGAAGTAAGAAATAGTTCTTTTTATATTTTTTGGTATGTGGTGTCTTGTTCTTGTTTGTTTTGTATTAACACACCGTTTTTGTTAAATAAAATAACTCGATTACATTTTTTTCAATTTTATACAGTTTTTTTCACAATAATATTTTGAAGTAATCACTTGTCTTGTCAGTCAAATTTTGAATATATTAATTTCTACTATGTGTTCCAGTTGTACCACCAACTTATTTCTCTTTGTAAAATAAAATAAACTACTTTGAAAATAAAATGGCAGACACATCTATCACTGTCACGGATCTTCTCGTTGACAGACTATAAATCAATATATATATATATATATATATATATATATATATATATATATATATATATATATATATATATATATATATATATACTGCTATATATATATATATATATATATAAATATATATATATATATATATATATATATATATATATATATATTATATATATATATATATATATATATATATATATATATATATATATATATATATAGTATATATATATATATATATATATATATATATATATATATATATATATATATATATATATATTTATATATATATATATATATATCAAACAAAGGAGGATGTGACGCAGAAATCACGAGAAAACTGTGTATAGCACGAAATTCCATGACCAAACTCAATATAATATGGAAAGATTCAGCCATTTCAATTAGAAACAAACTCAGACTACTAAGAGCCCTAATTTTCCCCATTGCCACTTACGCCTCAGAGACCTGGATATTGAAGTTGGCAATGAAACGTAATATCGATGCTTTTGAAATGTGGTGTTATAGACGGATGCTGCGAATACCGTACACAGCTCACCGTACAAATATTTCAGTACTCGAACAACTGAATATCGAATCCAGACTGTCGATATCAATAAATCAATCATACATAAGATACTTTGGCCACCTATCCCGGAACACCAATGGCCTAGAAAAACTAATTGTGGAGGCTAAAGTAAACGGGAAACGTCCTAGAGGGAGATCTCCAAACCGTTGGGTGGACCAAATGAAGACGATACTTGAATTTAAAACAAAGAATTAAGCATTTTTTTAGTTAGGTAAATTCCAGCAAAACAGCAAGATAGAGATCGTCTTCCATCTACAAACTTTATTTTAAACCCGTTCTCTGGCAAATAAATCTCGATTCACCTCTTAACGACAGAAAACTAGGCGGCTCCGGACCGTTTCGCTTTAAATTAGATTTGGGCTTAAACTATTTTCCCCGTTGCAATTTATTAAGTAAGGAAAAGGATGCCGATATAAATCGTGTGGGTTGATATTCTTTAGAACAAGCAAACGCACAGAAATAGATAACCGAAATCCGAACGAATGACGTGATTTTAGATACTTGACCTTTTTTAGTTTTTTAAAGTTTTTAGTTTTTTCGAGGGGTGTCTCACTTGGGTAAAAAAATGTTCATGTACTGCCAAAATATCATATTACTGCCAAGCGACTACCTACGATTGCAAAAATGACTGTCTATGACTGCCATGTAATTATTATAGGCGACTGCCATAAGACTGCTAATGATTGCCGGCGACTGCCAAGGAAATGTGCATGTAATTCCAATAGTGAGACACTCCTCGAGTTTTTCTATGTAATATTCTGTTTTGTTATCTTTTTAGATACGTTTGTAAATATATCAGATGTCCTTGTACTGTTTCTGTCAAATTTGTAATAAAGTTTTATGCTATGCTTTGTAATAAAGTCTCTCTACAGGAATAGGTTTGTCGTGGACGGTATTCGGTAGCATATACTGAGATCTGATCTTCCAATATGTTTAAAAAGAAAGGGAATTTAACCAGTGTGTCTTGCCTGTCCTCATGAATGGAGCTGAAACACTTACTTTGACAGAAAAGAACATAGAATACAGTTAATGCAACGGAAAATGGGAAAGGTCCATTGTTGGTAGTTACAATTAGGGATAAAATACCCAATAATACCATAGGAAATCGAATAGAAGTAACTATGCGGTGATATCTGTCTTACATCTTAAATGGAATTGGGCAGGATATGTTGCTAGGATAACAGAGATGGACGGTAGACAAAAAGTCTTGTGGAATGGAGACCAAGACACGAGGCCTATAGAAGCAGAGGACGACCTCCTAATCGATAGACAGATGATATTAAGAGAATGGCTGGAAACTGGATTCAAGTGGCACAAAATAGAAAGAAATGGCTAGAGTTGAGGGAGGCTTTTGTTCAGCAGTGGACCGAATAACCTAATGGCGATGATAATGAGTCTTAAATAAGTGCAAAAAATTTTAGGGATGGTATATTTTGACCTCAGGAATCCGATTATGAGTTTTTTTTCGCAAAAAGAAATTGAAAATTTGTATTTCTTTTTAGTTTTTAGTTGAAAAACATAATTTGTTAATAATATGGCAACATAGTAGGTAGTAGATTAAATTTACAAGAAAGAAAATCTAGAAAAGATCCAGTGGTTCTCAAAATTTTAGGAACAAATATTTTTTTTGGAAATTTTTAAAGTAAAATAACCTCGAAAATAACTGACAATAATTTTCAAAGTAAAAATATGTTTGTCAAGTAGGCCGCTGGTTTTAATTTTCGGTACGATCTGTGATTGTCACAGCTGCCGCTAGATGGCGTAGAGCGTCTAGCACTCACCATAGTAGTACGTTTTGTACTTAAATGCTATTCTCTGCTTTTCGTTGGTCAGATCGAGGGTTACAGCAAAGTCGGCCTGACGATGGAGATAAATCTCCGAAACCGGTCGTCGAATGGCTGTTCCCCTCGGTCTGATGAACTTAATGCAGAGAGTAAGCATATATGTAGGGTTTTTTTGGCCCCCTTTTTCCGCTTCTCGTATTTTGTTTATTTATATGTTTCTTTTATTGAAATCTACCAGCCCTGAAAAATATTTGTACTTATTTAAGACTCGCCCTGTATATAATAATAAAAATTTCATTTTCCTATTTGCATAGTTGTTGCACCCTTTAACGGCCATATAACAGACTTAAAAATAAATGGTAATTTCCAGTAATTTGTCAGTTAATTATTTCAGCTACAAATTTTTTTTTCGCAGACTCTACGGCTAATACTTTCTGATATACAGCCGAAAGATATTCTTAAGGCAACAACATCCGGTACATATAGAGGGTGAGTCTTAAATAACTGCAAATATTTTTAAGGAATATACCTACCATCCTTAAAAATATTTCGACTCCAGAAACACGTTTATGGTTTTGGAATTTTTCGAATTTTTTAAAATTTTTAGTTAAAAATCATTTTATTCAAAATATCTTCATAATATGGCAACATAGGTAGTGAATTAAATTTACACGAAAGAAAACACAGAAAAAATCCAGTGGTTTTCCAAATTTAAACAAAAATCATTTTTTAGTTAATAACGAGGTTATTTTGGACTTGGTTGAATTTGAAACACTTTTATTTTATTGATATTTACCAGCCCTGAAAACATTTACACTTATTTCGAACTTACCCAGTATAAAAAATAATTAATAACTTCTAAAATAGACAAATATAATTCCATTAAACTGGACCAAAACTCTTCTTTCATTTCAAGTCCCATTTAATCAGCTTTTTTCCAACAACACAAAATCCCTTTTTTTCTTATTAAAAATACAAACAAGCCCTTTTTGCCCCGCTCTCGATGTTAAGAGGAAACCGAAACCGTCAAAAATAAACAGGAAAGTTCCCTTACATCGGCCCTACTTCACTTTCCCTCCGAATTTCTACCGGGTTTTAAGAGAGTTTTCTTGTCGGTGACGGGTAACCGGAAGAAAGAGATAGAAAAAAAGAAGTACCTGCTTAAAAAGCAAAGTGCTTCCGGGTTTACCGCTCCATCTTTTGTCCCTTTGTCCAGATACCAGTCCTTTCGCATACCTTTGACGTTCGATCTATCCTATAAGCACAGAATATCTAGCTACGCAACAGAAGCCTCGTTACATGTATAAAATTGTAGGTAGCAAAAGGAGACAGGCTTTAAAAGTCTGTCTCCAAATCAGATATTTTGATGTGGTAGTTTCGCTACTACATAATAGAGGGCAATAAATTTAAAAGAATACAGTTTTCTACAAACAAAATTTAAAAGAATTTTGTGCAATGTTGCCATTGTGTAATTCATATCGTAATACTTCCTGATAAAGCCTACCTTCAAATTTGCTGCATCATTTAAACATATTAAAATAGATCAGAGCTGTTTTTTTCAGGTTGCCATGTTAGTTGGAATTAAATCATATGAGCTAAATTACAATTACTTCCTGACGTTTGATTGTATAATTGAACCCTGAATTTTCATTGTAATTCAGCGACAATATAATAAGTATTGTTCTACTATTATGATACCACCTCCTGACGTTCGATTGTGTTCATACCAAGTTCATATTGTATAATCGGGAAAAAACGGCGTTAGCGATAGCTATGAAATGAATATCACTGTCATTTTATATGTAAATTTATATGGGAAATGTCATCGATTGTCCTTTTCCAGCCAACTGGACGCCGTTTTTTTCAGAAGCATATCAAGTGATACCATAATATAGTACTATATTACGATACATGGCGTTCGATTGGGCTTAAACTTGGTATACTATATCTTCAGTGACACTGTAATATTATGGTACCATGAAGCATATAAAGTGGTACCTTCTATAGTACCATATTTGATGACATAGCAATATTAGGTATATGGCGGCAATAGGGCTTAAACTTGGTATACTACGTATTTTCGGTGATATTGTAATATTATGGTACCATGGAGCATAATAAGAGGTACCATAATATAGTACCATATTATGATACCATTTCCTGGCGTTCGATGGGGCTTAAACTTTTTATACTACGTATCTTCGGTTACATTGTAATATGATGGTACTATAATGCATATAAAGTGGTACCTTAATAGAGTACCATATTTCAATACCATTTCCTGGCGTTCGATTGAGCTCATATTTGATATATACTTGCGTATTTTTTATGACATTGCATTATTATGGTACCATGAAGCATATCAACTGGTACCATAATATAGTACTATATTACGTACATGGCGTTCGATTGGGCTTAAACTTGGGATACTACGTATTTTCGGTGACATTGTAATATGATGGTACTATGATGTATATAAAGTGGTGCCTTAATATAGTACCATATTACGATACCATTTCATGGCGTTCGATTGTTCTTAAATTTTTTATACTACGGATCTTCGGTGACATTGCAATATTATGGTACCTTAAAGCATATCGAGTGATACCATAATATAGTACACTATTATGATATCATTTCCTGGAGTTCGATTGGGCCCAAATTTGGTATACTTGCGTTTCTTTATAAAGATTTGTTTAATTAATAATTTTAATTTATTTTCGAATTTTAATTTATTGTTCGATGTCGTGACAGCAACTTTTATGCAGAACTAATATATTATTAATTGTACCTGCGTCACTTTTTAAAATCTGCCTAGGTCTATATAAATAACGTGGCAAACGGAAGAAATTTGTTATTATAGTATTTTTTAGTCAGTTAACATTTTTTGTACTGCATTTTAATAAATTATTTCCATTATTATTAAACTTATATTTCATTACTAACGTTCCAGCATTAATAAATATCACTATCAATCGCCCTGTATATTATTAATTTTAAAGGTAATTAAATGTATTTTCTTAGTTAACGTTATAAGGTATAGTGTATATTAAAAATGTATATGTTTTGTAATAATATACTTAAAACTATTTTAATAGCCAAAGGAATAATTAATATAAGTGTATCTGACAAGAAAAGAAGAATAGAAAGAAATGCATACTGCATTATACACAATAAAAAGAATGAGATGCCAATTCAAGTCTTTTTAAATCTGGCAACTGTGCATATTTAGCCGAGTTTTAAGGCCGTCGACGAGCCGTCGATCCAAAACAGAAAGTTCAAAATTTCTAATTATATTCTGATTATGATATTGTCGCGCCATCTAGTATTCTATTTGTGCAATTTTAGCTCTTTCATTTCGAGTATTTTTCTGTTGCGTAGCTAGATATTCTGTGCTATAAGGTTTGGGAGAAGGATTCTCGTTACAGGAGCGATATTTTACTCCAGGTAAGCGGTGGGGAATATATAAAACTGCCCTACGGTGCCAGGTGGCAAATAATTGTAGTCTTCAGATGATAGGGAAATAGGAAGATGACCGAAGATAGTAAACAGTCTATCATTCATTGTATTTTTATTGCATTATTTGGAAATATCGTTGTTCAATATTTTGAGTCATCGGGTGGCATAGATCTCAGTGACTTTTTTAAATAAAAACGTATTACAATATTTTAGATATACAAGTGATGCAACTATTAACTACATACATACTGCCATTACTCGCTGACGAGTATTCGACACACATTAGAAGATGGTCACGCAAGGCGTTTTCTTTCATTAACTTTTCTGTGACTGAAGCGTTTTTTAAACAACTACCACTGCGAACGGCAGCTTTTCATCGGAGAGCAGTCGTGGATAAGGTATTTCACTGGAAAGAAAACTAATTAAGAACAATAAACAAAAAAATAGATATTGGGCGCCAGGCATGTACAGAGAAAGAAAACACAGTTGTATATTACTTAAAACTAATGACTATATTTATTCATGATGAATTCTGATGGTAAATAGCATTGTACAATTTTAATAATTATTATAGTGGTTATTTGTTGAGTAAAACTATGTATGTAAATAATATTAAATATTTTCTATGAAAAGACTATGAAAAAATACAATGCGATTAACGTTATAGAAAATATAAGAAAAGTAGCATTACTTTATTTAAATTGTTAAATTTTATGCGGTGTTAAATCTGATATGATGCAACCTGTAGATTCTAGAATCTATGTCTCGTTATTCATCTGTGAATATAGCACAATAATAATATCTATAGAAAGTAATACTATTACAAGGCGTAATATAATGAAACCTAAAATCTAAATCACATTGTAACTACTGAATCGACATAAATGTTCTTAATAATCTAACCACTAAATATAGTCTGTACGATATTATTTAAAATGTACGTTACTGTTTAAGACTGTAAATGTTTTAAATGTTAAATGTAAAACTATAACTTAAATCTACACTTAGCTGTTCTTTATGTAATCTTGCTTTAAACAGTAACAGCGTGAGGTGGTCTCGCATCTCTGTACTCAGCCATCCAACACAACCAAAGGGGCCAGAATGAGGGCACCATAAATTGGTACAGCCGTAACTAACTAGCTTACAGCTGGGAACGAAGCAGCATGGGACTCAAGCTACATCCACGCTGTGGCACTTATATGTAAGAAAAAGAATCGTTCTTACTGGGGACACTCGTCCACAGGACATCTGTATATAAGATAATGTCTGTACATAAGACACTACCCGTACCTTGGACACAGTCCGTACCTTGGAAATAGTCCGTACCTTGGACCCTAAAAATATGAAACTCTTGTTTAAAACCAAACAAGGTCTAATAAACAAAATAAACCTACCTCGAAATACTTCCGAGGGCTCAATAAATAATAAACAACACGTCCTTTCTTCCATGTGACATTCTGGAGGACAAAAGAAAAGGGACGCCAACGTGCCAGCAAAACACAAATACAAGTTGGGACATCCGTACTCTACCCTAAAAATATTCAATAATAATATCAGCGGATCTATAAAAGGTAATACCTCATCTTTACCTGTAGCCTCGAAATAGCAGCTGATTCAAATTATACAACAAGATTTAAATAATCACCATTTCTAAAAGCTGGGATAAAACAGAGCGTCAAAACAAAGTGAGGTTAAGCACAGAGAGAGAGTTGACAGAAGCGATGTTGACAGCGCCTCCTCAGATCGATAACAGGGTT
This sequence comes from Sitophilus oryzae, assembly GCF_002938485.1. NCBI lineage: Eukaryota > Metazoa > Arthropoda > Insecta > Coleoptera > Curculionidae > Sitophilus > Sitophilus oryzae. Next base: position 11,173 of record NW_022147222.1, on the reverse strand, counting down.
GTGTCGAACGATAACAGGGTTAAGCGACTAGGGAACGTAAAATTACGCGTCAAATAAACTATCCGGCCTGAACGAGAGGGAATCCGGTGATGATAGGCCGACATCATATATATATAAAAAAGACATGTAACGAACTAAAAACGTTACATTGCTTTGTTGCCTCTTTACTTTTTGGTTGTCGCTGTTAACTGAGTTTACAACTCTTCTCCATTGAGTTCTATTGTGAGCTGCTTTTTCCCACTCATTCTGCATGTTAAGCCCCTTTAAATTTTCGTGGAAAATGTCCTTGTACCTTTTCAGTTGTCCACCTGGCCTCCTCTTACCGTCTACAAGCTCACCGTAAAGCAGAGATTTTGGTATGCGGTTTTCTTGCATTCTGTATACGTGACCAGCCCATCTTAAGCGGGATTTAACAATTTACCATGACTTCAATACTCTCGCAGTTAGCTTTTTCAAGGACCGATACGTTTGAGACATGATGAAACCACCAGATTCTTAAGAGTTGTCTAAGGTGTCTTTGTTGCAACTTGTTTAATGCGTTCATGTTTCGGCGGTACAGCACCCAGGTTTCGCTCCCATATAACATGGTGGGGATTATAATTGCTCGGTACACTGCAAGTTTCGTTTTTATACTCAAGTCATGCTTGTAGAAAACCCTGTCTTTTAATTTCCAGAATGCTCTTGAGGCGCTGCTAATCCTGTGTTGAATTTCAGAGTCAATATTGGCCTTTTCCGAAATCATACAACTATTAACTAAAGATTAATAAACGAAAAATTAAAATAAAAATGTGATTTTTTATAATGACTTGGTTTTTTATTTAGATGATATGTGTAACAAAAAAAACTAGTGTCTCAATTAGTAATCTCTCCACTAGAGGGTTATTTTTCTGTTTACTGCTTTGTGGCAAAAACACAAATGCCATAGATATATAAAAATCTATTGTATCTGCGCACAGAGAGAAGCAAAAAAAGTCGACTTGTTGGTTTCATGAATTATTCAGCCGGTATAATGCATTTGTGCAGGACCGAGATCGTGTGAAAGCTCCGCAATTTTAGTTGTTTTGTTGCTGCCAAAGTTCAAAGTGTCGCTACAAGAAGAAGCTTTTAAAATATAAAATTTTAAATCGATATCGAAAAATTTATTAGCTGCTGCGATGCGTACCATGTATAAACGTCAGGTAACGGATATGTTCAAAATTTTGTTTCCGAAAAAAAATTTTTTTTAATAAAATTTAGGCTTAAGCTTTAACCGCTAACTTGAGGATGTGAACAACCGCTAACGCTCGTTCTTGCATACCGGTATGCTATTTTTTATGCGTAAGACAGTCTAAACTAAAACAACTTCATTTATCAGGAGCATTTAGTTCTAAATTATTTGAAGAATAAGAAAAATACCGAAATAAAATAAAGTAGCTACTAATATGATCATAAGAACTGTCATCATCATCATTTCTAGCTGATTCAACCATTTCCGATTATGGCGTAGCCTCTTTCACATATTTAGATAATCTCTTCGTAGTTGAGTCCAATTGTCTTGTTGGCTATGCCGGCCCAAGTTATCCCCGCTAATTTCCTAATACCAAGATCCCATCTCGGGTTTGGTCTTCTTCTAGGTCTCTTAATTCCTCGTGGGTACCATGTTGTAATTCTTGAGGTCCATCTGTTAGCCGCCCTTTTGGTTTCATTAGATAAAGTGGAATTCGTGGTTTGAATATGATTAAGTTTCTTCCATAAGTACTCCATGCTAACTTAATTCTTCAGCAGATTTCTGGTAGTAGAGATCCCGAGCTGTATATCAGTTGTCCCAAATATATATATATTCTTCTATTTCGAGTGTTGTATTATTTATTAAAATGTTTTTTTTGTCTACTAGTTCGTAGTACATTACTTTAGTTTTTGTTAAATTCATTTTGAGACCTGCTTTATTGCTGGCTCTATTTAGTTCCTTAATTTTTGCTTGTAGTCCTTGAGGACTATTGGCAATTAGGACAGTGTCATCAGCGAATCACGTATGGAGTCTCGGAGACCTCGACGACATATTTTTGTGATACTACCACGCCACACTGTGCATTTATCCTGGGTTATCACATTCTAAGATAAAATATATTTTCTGAGGTCTCAGACCGAAAATTAACGGTTAAAAGATCAGATTTAATGAAAGTATCTTTAAAATATATATGAAGCATTAACACCAGATTCCTCAACGATGTAACTTAAATTAATTTCGTTTAATTTGTTAGGAAAGGCATTAAAAATTTAAGGGTCCCCAAAATGCCAATTAAAATTCCTCAGTAAGACCTTTAACATCGATCCTTTCCTGAAATATTTAAATTTAGGTTCAATCTTCGCGACGAATTACAAGAGATTCTTTAAAAAAATACTCGTTTTTTTTAATCGAATCGTTAGATTAATTAATTTAACCCTAACGCAATTTTTACAGATTCTATTTTTATAGATGAATTTTTTAAAAGAAATATGTTGAAAGCATGTTTTCCTTTAACAATTAAATTTAGTGTAAATTTTATCTCTGTTAAATAATTTGAGATGTTCGATATAACTGAAGTCTATATTTAATATATAAAATAGAACTTCAAATGAACAGTTACTATCTGTTGAAGGTTAACCAATAAGGTAAAAGAAAATAGCCTAAAATGTCTGTTTATAAAATATTTAGTTTTTATTTGATTTTATGAAAGGTCAGTTTGTCAAAACAACAACGGTTTTAATAAATGTATCTCCTGAAAAAACTAAAATCTAAAAACTCACCTGGTAGTTTCATTAGTATAAGACGAACAAAATAAAGTCCTAGATGATAGTCCACTAAGAGATAGAAGGTAATGAAAAAACAAACAATCTAGCTAGAAACTTGAAAAAACATTCCACTGACTGGACCAGAACTGTTATGCTTACCAAGTGGAAACCAACTTACAACGAAACGCAATAATATGAAATACCTCATCTGTAGGTTAGATTAGGTTAGGTTGCTGGTGTTTGGGACCATATTTGATCCCTCACTCGGAGGCCTTGGGCCCATTGCGAAACCCCTGTATTGTTGTACCAAACTTTCCTCTCATTCTTGCTTTGCGTTAAAGCACTTCCAGCTCTTTGCAAAGTTCCAATGTCGCTGATGTTGGCTTCTGCTGCTTCCTCTAGTCCCTCCAAAAAACCTTGCCCGGAAGTTTTAAAGCGTCGCGTCGGTATTCTAGTGCCGGACAGTGGCACAGCATGTGCTCTATGGTTTCTTCTTCCTCTCCGCATCCTCTGCAGTAGTCGTCGTTGGAAATTTTCCATCTCACGAGGTTTACCCCCGTGGGGCAGTTTTCAGTGACGACATTATTATGCGTACTATGTTCTTTTTGTGTTCCAGTAGTTGTTTTGACCTTTTGCTATCTACCACTGGCCATAGTCTTCGAGCTGTAGCGCAGTCCTCACGGTGTTGCCACATTTCCTGCTGCTTGACCTTGATAGCAGTTCCTATAGCTTCCTTCAGTGTGTTGATGGTGACAAGTGGTGGGCCATCTGCCACGGCCTCTCCCTTTAGCGAGTCTGTCTGCTTCCTGATTGCCTACCACACTGCTCTGGCCTGGCAACGTAGCCAGGACAGTGCTTATCATCTGTAACCTAGAATGGGAATCCTCCAACGGTTTAAGACTCTCGAAGAAATTTATCAGGACTTACGACAGAAAAAAATCAAAAATTCTCATCGATTTAAGTAAGAACAATCTTCGGATTGTTAGGTTTTTTTTAACAGTATCCTGTCTCCTCAATGAATACCTCAGGAGATTAGAAAATGGGGAAACACCAGAACACCTCATCACTGAATGCGCCGAGACGACAATCGTTCGTGCCATAAACTTTGGTACGACTGATATCGGAGATGGAGAACTAGCCTCTGTAAAACCGTTTCAGATACTAACTTTGATCAAAGCCCTGAGGTTGTATGATGAGTCACAACTCCAAGAAAGGGGAACTCAATAGATCTCTAACCCCTTCCCATACAATCTACAAGCTACAGTCTGGATTCTACACAGTGACATTTTACAAAATAAAAATAACTTTTTTATTTTTTAGATTTCTGGTTCAGAGACAAAATAATCAGAATTATTTTAAGAAATTAAATTGTTTAAAAGCTTTTCACCTTATACTACTAATCATCTTAAGAATACTGCAATATGATTGTTATCATATTATGAAAATTATTTCCTTTAATATTCATTATTTTAATACAAAAATATTCTGGAATAAAAAAAATTGTTTGAAAAAGAAATTCTTTTGATACATAAAAAATGCTATATTATTTTTGTTCTCTGAGAAGATTAGTATTCTCAATAGATTATTTAAACGCCCTTCTTATTTAAAAAAAGTCATAAAAGAAAAAGCAAAAATAAAGAAATTGATTCTCTTTTACATCGCACTCTCGAGTTTTTCCAGAAAAGTATTACAAAGCAGCACATTATTAAAAAGCTTTACACGATATCAAAGCGTTTTCGAATAATGTAGCAAAAATTAAATTACTCAAGCGACAAGAGCTGGCCGATATTACATATTATAGAGAGATTTAAACATATTATAATGTAACTGTATCCTCATGTATAATGACAGCTCTACGATCATCGAACAAAAAGAAGAAGCGAGAACTTCTATACCGGCGGCCTATCTATTGACAATATTAGTATCTGTACTCTTTGAAAATTTGTTACATCTTTAAAAATAATCCTAAAAAATAGGTAAAAAATGGTATATTACAGTTTGATAGACAATTAAATTGTGCATTTGATTCACGTAAAATATACAAGGAGTCTTATTTAAATTAAACAAATTATTGCCGTTTAAAGCTAGCAATTGTTGAATAAAATTTTTAAACACTCTGTATAAGATATATTATTGATTTATTATTGCAATACAAAATTTATTAAATAGAAAAAGTTCAGTACAAGATTTGGTTTTAAAAACTTAAATACGCCTAGCATTAAAATTGTTACTGCATTTTCACAAAACCGTAAATATTTCAAGAACGGTAAGATTAAACTGCGGTAGACTTTAATCAAATTTACCTTTATTTTAACCGTAGAGTCTAAAAAATGTAACATTATAGAGAGTGTTTCCTTAAAAAAATACAACCAGGATATTTTTTTTAATTTGGGCCACTCTGTACCTTTTGAAAATAATTTTAAATTGTAGGTTTAGTAGTCCTAACGATACCATCACTCACGATTTCAAAATTCCAATCATTTAGCTACAATACCCTATGTCGAATGAGGTGAATAACCTTGTATTAATGGCAAAAGTTAGATAACTTCTTTTACTAATTGAAAATTACTACCACAATTTTGACATTCTAAATACGTACTGGAACAAACTATAGGCTTCTTCTTCTTCTTTTAGAAGGCGTATCGCCTGTTTAGTTCCGGTTTCCTCCCCGTTTAAGCAACTCCTTCGAGGTTGACTGCCAACTGTCTTGCCAACGTTTAGGTGTGTAGCATTTTTTATTTCCTTTAATAAAATTGAATTTAAAAATCTATTTTTATTTAAATTTCTTAGTATTGGCGCCATCTATTTGCTAGATGCCAAAGATACGAAACTCCATTTGTTACAGCTCACTTGTCTCGATATTTAATTTTTATTAGCGCATCTATTCGCTAGATGTCAAACTTCATTTATTACAGTTCACTTGTTTGCTTATTAGCGCCATCTATTCGCTATATGCCAAACTTCCTTAATTGCATTTCACTTGTCCGAATCTCACTTCGCTGTGGATTGCGATTTTCTGTTCTAATGATTTCGATCATATGATATCACTTTTTTCTCTCTCATTTTGTCTGTGGTGAAAAGGTTTTAGCTTCGGTTCTGAAATTGAGAAGAAGGTCTTTTTTTCTGAGAATTTGGATCTGAAGAAGACGCGTGTTTCGGCGTCCGACAAATTTTCCAGTGAAAAGCACTCTGAATCCACTTTTCGATTCGATTGCATGGGTATCCGATTTGGAGATTTGAAAACCTTGTAAAGTATGCAATCCAGAGTATAGATCGTATTTGTTTGGTTTCTTCTTGGAATGACCACCGTAAGTTTATCCGCCATTTTATATAGCCCTATCTAACTAAATTCTATTTCAGTTATTTCCGTTTGTTATTTCGTTTACTTGAGTATTTAATTACTGGTTTGGATCGGCATATGGTTTGAATATATTTATGTAAAGCTGATTTTCAGACCGTAAGTTGTTTTTTTATTGAGTATCTGTCCTGAGAACTATTTTTTTATTTATAGAGTAACTACCACCTGGTACTCAGTAACTACCACATGGTACTCAGTAACTACCACCTGGTACTCAGTAACTACCACATGGTACTCAGTAACTACCACATGGTACTCAGTAACTACCACATGGTACTCAGTAACTACCACATGGTACTCAGTAACTACCACATGGTACTCAGTAATTACCACATGACTTTAAGACAGTGTTCCTGACATTACAATCGTTCTTTTGACTGATATCGAAGACTTCTCCTGCCATAGTCATCTGCATCCACTTCTGTTAGTCTGGAGAATACCTACCTACCTGTTTACATCATAAGAAACTATATACAGATAAGTCTCTTAAGTTTGATACACAAGGTACGCTTTTATTTTATAATTTTTGAGACAACAGATTTAATAACCTGGTAAATTATCACTATTTATCCCACATATTGTAGTCAAAATTATTTTTTATTTAATGTTATAAGTTATAATTTGATTCGTACAGTACACTCTTACTTAGCTATGATATTTTATATGAAAATTATTAACACATATTCATTTTAAAGGTTTTTGTACACGACATGTTTCGAAACATCATCGTATTGAGACATACATAAATTTCACCTGTTTTTATATAAAGTATATAAGTACTTAGTTCAAAAATTCGAATCTATTTAAAATAACTTGCGGTTTTATTGGGATCACTGTGACTAATTGATGATACTTGTGTTACTGTGACTAATCACTGTGACTAATTAGAAAGTCACTGTGAGTCAGAAGCCTTACCTACGAACCCAGCTTTCCTCTAACCCTGAGCAACGGATTTTTTTTTTCATTCTATTTGGGTAACGACAGAAAAATCGTCACAGGTGGTCGTCCAGTAGGTCTTCTGCCATGGGGTACGTTGTTGCGAATTATTATATCCATTCTGTTGGGGCCCATTCTATTGACATGCTGGTTCCATTCTCTTCTTCTCTGCCTTATCCATCTGACAACGTCGTTTGTTTGGCACTGTTTTCTTATGTCTACATTTCTCTGTCTGTCCCCCAATGTGTATCCAGTTATCATTCTTAAGGTCTTCATTTCAGTAGTTCGTAGGATTCTCTTTTTCTATAGGCTTTCAAACTATATGCTTGAGGGGGCAAATTGAAATCACTAATTTATTCCACCAATTTTATAGTTAGTGGTTTTAATTACACTTTTTATTTAAAAATTTACGATAAATGTCTAAAAATACAATTAAAATTAATAGAATATCCTTGCAACAGCTTCTTGTGGTCAGTTGTATCCATAAGGAAAGCATAATAATTTTAAAGTTTATAAAACAATATACTTTTCAGTTCAAATTTTGAAGTACAATTTATAACCCACAAAATTCTAAAAGTTACTGGTTTGTGGAAGTATGCTTTGGAATTAAATAAGACAATAGAAAATTTCATTAATGACTTATATTTAATTAACAATTATAAACAATCAATGTAATTGGCTGTGACAGTCTCGATTATATGAGATTAGATATGCAACTGGAATACTTAAGTGTTTCTGCTTCGGTTGGTTGGGAGAAAGGCCTCACCCTCTTCGCTGCACTCGTCCGCTGGTGGGTAGCGTGATTGTCCGGCTAACGTTGGAGAGCTTGTGAGACTCCACCAGTCTCAGTGCGTGAGCTACTTATGGGGAGGGTCAATTCTCGTATCTTCCTAGAAGATAACAAACAGCAGTATTCTACTCAACACAATTGATAAGTACCCAGTTTTGTGGTGGTGTTCTAAATTACCAATTGAACTGTCTGTTGGTTGCCAATGAAGGTACAATAAAAATAACTTATGATTAAACAACATATTAGTGATTCAAATAAACAATAATCAATATCTAAATCCAACTACTAATTATTATAGTAAAAATTATAATTAAAATTTAAAAAAGAAAATAGGCAATGACAGTTTAAATTAGTTATAATTGAAAAGATTGTCCAAATTATTTAAAGAATATAAATATAGAATTATAAAAAAATATAAAAGAAAAATATTTTGCTCTCTCTCTCTAGAAAATTCCAGACCACCACAATCACTTCGGTACGACTTGAAAAAAAAATATATATTGTTACAGTAAATTATTTGATTTAATTTGTAGACACGTGTAAAAAGAATAAAAAAAATATGTAAGATTAAAAAAACTAGAAATAAAGAAAAATTTAAATTAGAACAGAAGTTAATACTAAAATGCGATATTAAAAGATAAATTAAAAAACTAGATAGAAAGATAAAGGTAAATAGAAAGATAGAGATAAGATACGAAAAACGATAAATGCTCAATTCGACAGATAAAAACTAAAAGAAAAGATATGTCACTCCAGGAACGAAGATAATGCATCCGCTAAATAAGATAAAGATAAGGTAAGGTAAATTTGGCAGATACGAGGTAAAGATACGTTCCCCAGAGTGACCCAAAAACAACAAAAAACAAAAATCTATCTGTCGAATGGCCTGCCAATAGACACCACCACTACAGGGTCCAGATAAAACAAGAGTTGCCTTCTGGCAAGCAAGGATTCGTTAAAGGTGACATAAGTCGTATAATATAAATATTATTAAAAAATCCTTACTTACCAGAGTCCCTCCTGGTTCGTCTCTGAGAGTACTCCTTCAGTGATTGATTCTGTTCATGGCCCCTGAGATTGCTAAATCGAACACCTCTGCGGGTTCCTGTTCGACAGCTTGCGTCTCAGTACATAAATAAGAAAGATAAAAATAATTAGTACTAAATAAAAGTTAAAGGTATTAGAATTTTTTTTTACAAAACTACCATACACGTGCTACTAAGACAAGAAGATAAAGAGATGATGAAAAAAAAAATAAACTGTGAGATAAAAAGATAAAATAGAAAAAGGAATTTAAAGTTACAAGCTAATTAAATAATTAAATCAAATAATTAAATCATATTAGATAGTAAGAAATGTTTAAAAAAAATAAAACTAATAAATCATTTCCAAGTCGTACCTCGTGCCGGTGTCTTGAAAAAAAACTAGGTGTTTAAGCAAAGAAGATCGAGATGAGAGAGAGTGATTCTTGGCAAAACAAAAAAAAAAGTCCCTTTATAGAATTCTCCCACTCATTTAGACATGCGTTAAGTACCAAATGTCAATATAAAAATTTATAATTAATAGTAAAAATAATAAATACGATATAATTTCCTACATACCTTCAAAAAATGTGTGTAACAATTGCATCTTAATTATTTAACACTAAACAAAATATTAATAATAAACCTTCGTTTTCATTAAAAATAAACAAATTATTATCGGTAACCCATAGGCAACCAGAAAATATATAAAATATTTAAACAATTTAAACTAACAACCATCGCTAGTTATGTGTACCACTATCGAGGTTCCGCAAAAAATCGATAATATATAAAAAAATGGATAAACGATATAAAAGGAAAAATGTAACGAAAATATTTTCGTTACAAATTAGTGGCAAAAGTTCCGCAAAAAGTGGCAAAAAATTTTATGAACTTTTTTTACAAACTGCAAGTACCTAATTACCACTAATTTTAAAATTAGAGGAACAATCTTCTACGCTTCAAGCCGGCTATGAAACCACTTATTTATTCTACTAACTTCAAGGTTCTGAATGAAACTTAATAATTAATAGTTATTGAATCATTTTAAACACACATTTATTGTATCTTACATAATGAAATAGTAACGACTAATTAATTATTGGTTTTAGAATTTTAATTATCTCATTAATACAAAATACCAACCAATTTGCTCAAACTAAACCTAAATACAACCATCAGAGATCAATATAAACACCATTTCACCTATCAAATATTTATTTAAATTATTCAGTTTTAAACTAAAACGAGCTGTGGTATAATTAAATTTAAAGTTCGAAATTTAGTTAATTAAAATAATGGGCTAAAAGAGAACAGGCGCAAATCATTTCCGTCATGATTCATTCGAGTGGATAAAACTGTGGAAAACGACAATTTACACAAAATTTTTGATTTAGGTGTTCAGTGCTTTTCGCTGTTGGTCATTTATTGTCGTCTTGTTTTGAAGCTGTCGATTTTTTACTCTGTTTTTGAAATTTCACATGCAAATATCATGTAAATGTCAACGAGGCGCTCTATATTTCAAGTCCAGGCTAGCCAGAATTTTTTTCATGATTTTTTATTGGGTGAAAATAAAAGTTTATTAACACCAATCCACCGAGAAGAACTTTATCAAAACTCGTACTAAAAATGGAAAGTTCTATATTGTCGTAATCATAATTAATAATAATTCTCTTGACACAATGGGTGTCACTAAATATCACACCCAAACGTCTTAACAAAAACTACTAACTTCCATTTTGCTTGATGGGTTGAAAAATATATAGAAATCGCCAAAATAATTTACTAAGGTTAATTATGCAATCAGTGCGATTGAAAACTGTGATAGACTTCCGAGAGGCACTATCATAGCTGCGTCAAGGCGAGGCAACTATGTACTGGGTGCCAGACCATAACAATGCGGTAAGCAACCAGAAAGGGGACATAGTGGCCAAAGAGGAGGCCAGGGGAGAGGCCGTGGCAGATGACCCACCACTTGTGACGGTCAACAAACTGAAGGAAGCTCTAGAAACTACCATAAATATCAAGCAGCAAGAGGCGTGGCAACAACTTGAGGACCGCTCGTTTAGTTAGAGTTACAACTCGAAGACTGTACACGGAAAAAATCATTTCTATATTCAAGAACAATCGTACACTTAAAATTTTACACTTTCTTTAAGGATAGTATTCTTTCCATGAGTACAACAAATATTTGGAACTATTTTACTTTTACACTTGCTTTTTAAATATAGTTATATTCACTTTAAGTAATTTTGAATCTAAAAAAAAGAATAAAATGACTTATATTTAAGAAAAACTTATATTACTATCAAGTCA